>NC_140174.1:60270266-60330266 GCF_963971535.1 Notolepis coatsorum | reverse complement strand
TGTGTGTGTGTGTGTGTGTGTGTGTGTGCGTGTGTGTATGTGTGTGTATGTGTGTGTGTTTAAGGCATGTGCGTGCCATTTGGACTACATGGTAATGTTGTGGGTGCAGGTGCATGTGTGTGTATGCAGCCTGACCATCTATAGTGAGTATTCAGTGTTTGCAGGTGCAGGGTTAAACCCCCCCATAGTGTTGTCTTAGAGGGGAAGTGACCCTTGAGGGGAACGGCCCAGAATGCCTCAGGGCTCCCTCCCCAAGGCCGTCTCAGGCTGGATGGATCAACCAAAAGTGTTTGGTTTTTTTTGTCATGATCATCGCCCCCTCGAAATGTAAGTTGGGTAGCTGAGTAACAACTGGCTATATCTGAAACACAGTAGAATAGACTAATTCCCCCATGGAGATAATAATAATAGCTGGGATTCATTTAGCACCTTTCATGAAAACCAAGGACGCTTTACAAAGCTACAAAAAGACAAATAAAACATGAGCAGAAGAAAGACATCTAGGGGCCGTAGGTCTTCGTGAACAGGTGGGTTTTCAGGGCTGTCTTAGGCCATCTCCAGACGAAAACGATTTAGATCTTTTTAGTTTTCATTTAGTTTTCATTTAAAAAAAGGTTTCCGTAAAACGAAATTGTTTCAAGAAATAAGTGCGTGCCACAAATTTACAAAATAAATGTCTTTCCTGTTTTAGACGTCGCTCTTTTATTTTGAAACCCCCCGACCGGAAGTGTTATCGTTGTTTTCACTAACGGAACAACTTGTGCCGTCCGGTTCTGTGCTTTTTAGCTCACGCTATATAGTACAGCTCGTGGTACACCTGCCGCAGCGCGCGCTCACACACACACACACGCACGCGTGCAGTATACTGTAGCCTACGGCGTAATGAATTAATGCAGTATAGGCTTATTATTCCATTAATGCCTACGCCGTAATGAAGGAACGCAGTATAGGCTTATTATTCCATTAATGACTTGTTGCATTAGGATTTAGTAGATACTATATGCTCTGCCCTACGTACAGTATAGGTACAGTCTGTACTTGTACTGTACGTAGGGAAGAGGCAGAGCATATATATAGTATCTACTCAATCCTAATGAAACAAGTAACTAGAATATATTAAGCCTATACTGTTCATTAGACACGTAGGCCATACTGGCCCACACAAGACTTATTATGGAATATTAATGCAGTCTATTTCCATGCGATTAGCTTTAGTTCTTATTTATTTATTTATTTATTTATCCACTGTCATTTCAGTGTTGGTGTATAGGCTATATAGTGTATTTCAATATAAGTTTAATTGATTAATGATATATTTGAAGGAATGCAGGTTTATGGCTATATCAACCCCCTCCAATGTACAGTAAATAACAAGTATGGTTTTGTCAATATTCCAATGTACAGTTTTGCTTGTACAGTGTACAGATTAGATTAATGTATTGGCATCATATATAGTACAGCTCGTGGTACACCTGCCGCAGCGCGCGCGCACACACACACGCGCGCGCGCAGGACTGTATATGAATGAATGAATGAAAACTTTATTTAACAGATTGCAGAATGGGTACAATACAGTACGGCTCAATACACACAATTGTTAAGGGGATGCAGACCAGAGAAAGACGTTTGTCTTGTTTACATAATATATATATATATATTATATATATATATATATATATATATATATATATATATATATATATATATATATATATATATATATATATATATATATATATATATATATATATATATATATATATATATATATATATATATATATATATATATATATATAGGCTACGGCGTAATGAATGAACGCAGTATAGGCTCACTATTCCATTAATGACTTGTTTCATTAGGATCTAGTAGACACCACACACATGCTCTGCCCCACGCACAGCACAGGCACAGTCCGCATACATACAGACTGTACCTACACTGCACGTAAGGCAGAGCACACATATACAGCATCCACCAAATCCCAATGAAACAAGTAACCAGAATATATCAAGCCTATATGCCGGTCACTCATCAGACACGTAGGCCATACTGGCGCACACAAGACTTGTTATGGAATATTAATGCAGTCTATTTCCACCGATTAGCTTTAGTTCTTATTTATTTATTTATTTATCCACTGTCATTTCAGTGTTGGTGTATAGGCTATATCAGGGGTGGGCAATTATTTTTCCCAGGGGGCCGAATGAGCAACTGAAAATATGTTGGAGGGCCGGGCCAAAATTCCAAACTCAATTATGCATAATATACATTTTATTTCTATATAAAAAGCAGTAAATGGCATTGTTTTGACCCCTGGTAAGAGTGTATGTTATTATTTGGCAATTAAAAGGTGAGGTTAGCTTTCAAAAATATCATTTATTCAAATAGAATTTATTTCCAAAATGATAAACCAAATGTGAAACATTAATAACAAAGGGCATTTTGAGTTTCATATACTATTGAAACAAGGATTTTCTTAGCTTTCTAAAGACATCACATCATCTTATAGCCAAAATAAACAAGACATGTCACTGAACTGTGTAAAGAAAAGTGTTCCAGTTTTGTAGCCTTTTTTACTTTACATGCCTATATTAAACATTTAATGTTTTCAGAACTGTGCAAAAAAAAGAAAAAAGTGTCCCATTTCACTTGTTATATTTCCACATTTTAGTGTTCTTCAGTTCTTTATTTTTTTCATTCAGTGTGAGAAATCCAGTCTCTGTTGAGCTTTAACAAGTCCATCAAAGTCAGGTTGCATGTCTGAGGTGGAGATGCGAAGCACAGCTGCCAGATGTTCATCAGTGAGAGAGGATCTGTACCTGGACTTGGTAAACGTCATGACTGAGAATGTCTGTTCACATAGTAGGTGGATCCAAAGAGAACCAACATCTTCTGAGCATGTCTCCTCATGTTTGGAAAGTTCTCCTCCTTGAGAGCAGAGTAGAACTCTAGCAGTGACTTAAAGTGCTCTTTCAGTAGTGAATCAGACTGCAGGTCAATGAGTTCAAGCTGAACAACTATCAACACTGCAGGTAAAGGGAGAGGAAACCAGCTGCATTTCATCCTCAACCTTTTTGAAATCTTGAAAACGCCTTGAAAATTCATCATGCAGTGCTTCCAACATGGATGAGTACCTGTGCCGGTGATCAGCTGATGGTTTGACTTCTTTCAGGGTTTTCATGTGTTTGAGATTGTTGCTGCCTAGTTGCCTTGAAATTAATTGCAACTTTGTCATGAAGGCTTTCACATGGCTATGCATTTCATGCCCTTGCCCTGCAGTTGTGTGTTCAGTAGGGATGGGTACCGTTCACATTTGAACCGATACGGTACCGGTACCTGTGAATCGATACCGGTACCCAACGGTACCTTTTTTCTGTACTTTAGTCTCTAAAAATGTAATCTACCTACCTCAGTTGTGAACAAAATAATCCAAACTTCAAATAACCACACTTTCGACCGATTTCGGCTTGCCCTGACTGCTTTGTTGTTGAATCAAGTCAAATCCTAGGTATGCGTATATTGTGCGTGTGAACGTTGACATGAAAAGAAAAAAGTTTAAAAAGTTTAAAAAAAAGATATATATATTTTTTATTTATTTTTTTATTATCATGTAATCTTTCACGGGCCGTACAATGCCCAGGTCTGGGCTATATAGTGTATTTCAATATAAGTTTAATTGATTAATGATATATTCGAAGGAATGCAGGTTTATATCAAACAAAGGTCTGTCCCATTGTATACCATTAAAACAGATATGTAACAAATAAGAAATAAAAATTCCACAGAAGGCATTAAATAATTATTATTTTCAATCATTTCAAAATAATTGCATAATTGTGTTTGAATATCTGAGTAATTAAAGTAATTATACATTGTCCAAAATAGCTGGTTCAGATATGGTTAATCCAGCTGCCCTGTGATCAGATTAATCCATATTATTTATTTTTCCGACATCAAATGCGTAATTTCTTATCGTACAAATATTGTCATGTTTATTTTAATTATGATTAAGTAATTAATTCCAAGGAGGCCTGTAGCGTTGACATGAAGGAATCACTATGAGAACACAGTCTGTCAAGTTAATACAATTTTCAATTATTCAATCAATCATAAGTGTGCTCCTCAGCACTCTTAAATCTGCTCTCAGCCACGCTCAAATCTGATCTCAGGAAAATTTGGGGAGTCGCGCTACCAGCCCTAATATGTCTTAAATGGGCAGAAATCTGCCTAAGAGGAAATGTTTGGTCGTAAATCCGTTCGGGAATGAGACCCATTAACAATGGGCCTCATTCAACAATACTCTCTTATTATTTTTCTTATATTATTGCGTACCTGTCTGTTAAGAGAACAATAAGAAAAGCCACCGCCACATTCATCAAGCCGTTCTTAAAGTCCAAATCTGTTCTCACCCAGGTTTTTTGAATGGTGAATCCCACTCATTCTAAACTGGATGCGCGTTCTCGCGCAAGTTATTTGCATACAGAGACACGCCTCACCGGCTCATTATAATACGAGAGCCGTGGGTCTGCATCGGATCCCCGGCTGTATTCAAGCGCTGGATCAAAATTAGATAGGAATCAAATGTATTGTCATCATACAGCACCTATAGCTATATAGTGGAATATACTGTATTAATATAGTAGTATAATAGTAGTTGGCTAGTTGCGCGCTTCTGGCCACCTCCCGCAGTGCGCGCATACATTTAACACGCAGTGCTAAATTAATCGTTCCAGCGAAGTACTGTAGGCTTTGTCAATACTGAACGGCGTTGTCAAGAGCCAATCGCACAGGTTGCCACTCATCTGGCTCTGCAAATAGATCTAGAGTCTGAATATCTCCGCATATATAGCCTGATGACTGGCAGTGCGCATAGTACAGTGCGTGCTCCAAGTCAAACTGGATGACACATCTCTCTCAAATCCATTCTGAGAACGGAATGCAGTACCCGCGACGCTGGTCTTGATTGATTGATTGATTGATTGAAAATTGTATTAACAGATTGCAGAATGGGTACAATACAGTACAGCTCAATACACACGATTGTTAAGGGGATAATAATAATGCAGGACCTGCTCAGAGGTCTTTAATTGGCATGCAATTATCCTCAACACACACACAAACACCGGAACACACACGCATGCATTGTCTCTGTAGGATCGCCGATGCGATTAGTCTCTGCGATTAACCCATCCCGTCGTCCTTCCCCCCCAAGGGCAGCCGGGAGCAGATAGGCGTCAAAGTGGAGACCAGAGAAAGACTTTCGTCTTGTTTACATCAGGGTCCCCCATTTTCAATTCATCATAACATATATGACATACAGTACTGCTACATCTATACATTTATGACATACCAGATCTACAAATACAGTACTGTTTGTGATACAAAAAGAGTTTAAAAAAAAAGAGAGTATATACATTTGATGTAGAAACTGTACATTGGAGGAGGTGGGGGGGGGGAACTGTACATTGGAGGTGGTTGGGTGGGTGGGGTGGGGTGGGGGGGGATGGGTAGGCGGGTGGGGGTAACTGTACATTGGATTATCGATGAAACCTACTTGGTCCAAGAAGAGGGTCTCGTGTATTACTGGGTTTAAGTCAGTTGTTTATTTATTTATGTTTTACTGTTTGCATACGAGGTGGTCCGCAAATGTTCTTGATAACAATCTAGTGGTCCGCATAAAACAGAAGTTTGGGAACCACTGATATAGACAATCTCTAAATATGCGTTCTATGCTACGTATACAGTACTGCATATCTGTATGTCATGTCATAAATGTCATGATATATATCTGTATATCTGTATGTTGTGTATGTCATAAATGTCATTATGAATTGAAAATGGGGGACCCTGATGTAAACAAGACGAAAGTCTTTCTCTGGTCTGCCTCCCCTTAACAATTGTGTGTATTGAGCTGTACTGTATTGTACCCATTCTGCAATCTGTTCTTCTTCAATCTTCAATCAATCAATGGCCTGGGCGGCCAGAGCATAACTGTTCTAACAGCAATATATAATCCATTTCAGACAGAATGCACACAATAAGTTATAATAATAATAATAATAATAATTATTATTGAAAAGTTCTGTATTTTTAAAGTCGTATTTGGGGGCAATTAACCAATGGTAGGCTTTTTTTATTTTTATTTTTTGGGGTAATAATTTCTCATTTCGGTAAGAGTGCTCTCGACCACTCTTATAATTTGTTCTTGCCTGAGAAAAAAGCAACAATAAGAAAATGTTGCTGAATCCCAGGTAAGAACAAAGTAAGAGGAAATGCTAACCTGTTCCACTCGACGGGGTCGGTACCGACCCCTTTTGACCTTATTAAATTATAGTCATATTTTTATGAAGATGCAAAAATAATTTGTGATTTTAAAATCAACCGTATTTCAAGTATTATTATCACTACTATGTCACAAATACATGTAGAATGTAAAACGTTAGGTTGGCAATAGTTTAGCAATATGTTAAAAGTGTACTTATATCATTTTAAGTTTTCTATTTGCAATCGCCAATTTGACCCGGAACCGGAAATGGAAATGTTGAACCATGTGAATTGAAGATTTTTTGCGGCCATTTTGTAGAGGACATCGCTAGCTATCTGCCAGCGTTGGAATTTCTCCGATCTACACTTCCTGGCAAGTTCTATGGGGGTTCAAAGTTCAGTGTTCTGAATGAATTATGTCAATAATTGTTATGATTCGCGATAATAAGCTACAAAAGGTAGCGTTTTTGACAAATATTGAAACGCAGTCAGTTTCCCCACACTATTACTACCATGTAGGAAGAATTAGATCTGAAATTTGTTTCAAAATGGTTACACTGTGGGCGAAATAAAATAGTACAGTCGATTACAGTAAATATCAGTATCTGTTATTATGCACGCCTGGTGATACTATATCCAAATTGAACTCGGCCATTTGAAAGATACTATATGTATATATATATATAAATGTGCGAATTGGCTATAATAAGGTAATGTATAAGCATATATTCTATATTCTATAATAATATTTCAAATTGCATTGGTCCGGATGGGAGAATTCAGTACTGTATATACAGAACCTTCAGTTTGGTCATCTTCCCTTTATTAATTTCCTTAGATCTTTTGTACACATGATCTCAAGAGGGTACTGAATGAGCTCAGTGGCAGTTTTTTAAGTTTGGTCATTATTATCATGGTTTTATTCACTGTCAAAGATGAAAAGAAAAATCATAATTCATATTTTCCTTTGTTTCATCACAATTTAAGCAAGCCTAGTAATAGACACAATATTTCTGACACTGAGAATACATTCATTGAGGTCCATAGATGTTCCTAGATACCAAGAATATGCAAATAGCCCTTGTAGAAGTGGAGCAATATTCCATTTACCTAGGTATACATTTTATGCAGATTTTCACCTGGGGTGAAACAACTAAATCTGTTCTTATATCGCTTCATGCATGAGGCCCAATAATTATAATAATAATGTTCTTATCTTATCTTGTCATCTTATCTTATCTTATATTTTCTTTTCTTATCACTTTTCTCCATTTAAAGGAGTGTGACCTTTCCTCGCTACCACTATGACTTCTCATCTTGTTCTCGTCTCACCTTGATGTAAATATATCTTTCCTTTCATTCCTTATCTCGAACACGCACGCTTTGTGTGAAAATAACTGACAGCTCCCAATACATCACCATGGCCACAGGCATACCTCATTTCCACTGTAAGCAGCCAAGAAAAATGAAAAATGCCTTCAGTAAACGCCTTTGTATAACCTTAGGCTGCCACAGGTGGGGTCTTAATCCCTATTATGACAGCTGCCTCGGGGGTCAGAGAAGAGGTATGGGCCCACAGGGCCAAGCATGTTGAGCACAGTAATCATTCTTCTATGGAAGCAGAGGTATGTTAGGATGGATGGATGAATTGTCAGTAAGTCACTGAACTAACTTGGAAATTCTACACATGGGGGGGTTGGGGAATGCAGTAGTTGTGTCATGAATAATAAGGGGAAGGTCTGCACTAAACTGGGTGATCGCTGCCGGATTTAGCCATCAGGGCCTGCCTATCTATCTTTATGGTTCTTTATGGTTTATGGTCAGATTAAGTATGCTAAGTATGATTGACTATACTGATCTGTATTAGTAGATATTGATTGATTGGCTACTGATGGGTATTGGCAGATATTGATCGATTGGCTACTGGCATTATCTATCAGCCACCAGTGTGTTGCATTATATTCCATGAACAAGCAAGAAGCTCATGCACACTACAGCTATTAGTTCAGAAGTATTTATTATTAGGCTCTCTATTACGTTCATTCACATATAGATATGATTCTATTTAAAGAAAGAAAGATAAACCCTTTTTTGATTGAGAAACTAAACCTGTTCCAGTAATAGTCCTGGTTACAGTAAAGGATGTTGTCTTACTGTCAACCAATACGAAGGTTATCCTATAACCCTAGTTATATGAATAATAGCGAGCGCTTTGCTCTATTGGAACTATCCCTTTAATCATATCCTAAAATGAAAGCTTTCACACGTGTACACCTGCCCACCTGCCTGACCACTCCCACATCCGCTCCTATAAAGCGGGGTCATGGCCATACAACAGGTCCTTCCCCAGTCTTTCACCGCTGAAACGGAAGACCGTGGGGTCCTCAGTGAGTCAGAGCAAAGCGCTCGATATTACTCATATAACTAGGGTTATAGGATAACCTTCGTTATATTTCGTTAATAGCTTACGCTTTGCTCTATTGGAACACAAGAGCTGAGCAGAGCATAAGCCCGACAGATGCACCCGCTGAGGTCCCCTACAACCATCAGAACCGGGGAGGATCCGGGCCAGCGAGGGACGGGAGGGAGATCGGACCCGACTGTGCGAAGAGGGTTTAGCGCCTCAAACGCACAGGGTGAGCAGACCGTGGGACTTACCTTTGCTTAGAAGGGCCCGCGACTACTCAGACGCGCATCCCACACGCCACCAGGGAACGGACATGAGCAAAACCCCCGTCACAGCCCCCAATATCGCGGGGTCGGAGTTAAAAAAAAACTGTGGCAAGGCCGTAGCAGCGGAGCGCGGAGGAGGTCCCAGCCTCAGACCACCCCGGGGCTAGGACCCCCTGAAAAAAGGGGCCTGGTGAGGTTTGTTTGTTTGTTGTTTGTTTGTTTATTTACACATATAAAAACAATTACATATATAATACAATATAATCCACAAGGGATGTGTAGGAGAATTGCCTAAAAACCCTCAAGGGGCTTGCATGTGGCATTCACCAGGAAGCAAAATTACATTATATCAAGATAAAATATAAAATCCCCCCCCCCCCCCAAACAAACAAACAAACACACACAAGCAGGCCTACATAGACACCGAAGCAGGCACCACATGCCATACGATTTCTTGTATAGAGAAAACAATTAATGACAGGAAGAATATATAATAAAATGAAAATACAATAACAAAATACATCAAGCCATCAGACCACAGTTTGTAAAGGAAGTCCATATGGGAAATATTGGTGATCTAGGAGATGAGATTTCAGTGCTCTTTTGAATTTCAGAAAAGAAAATTCCAAAATATGTGGAGGCAAAGAGTTCCACAACTTTGACCCTCGGTAGAGCAAACAAAACTGAGATTGGGAAGTGCGGGAGAAGGGTGGTCTAAGCAAACAGGAACTACGTGTGGGGTAATTATGAATTTGGTGATTGTGGGCAAACATGTCATGAAAAAAAGGGGGAAGGGCTCTGTTTAAAGAACTATGCACAAATAAACCAGTCTGAAGATGATTCACTTGATAAACACTGAGTATACCTAACTTGTGGAATAGAGGCTGAGAAGAATGACTTCGTTGAACACAGCTGATTATTTTTAGAGCTCGTTTCTGCAGACGGTATATGGGCTCAAGTTTGGTCTGATGAGTACTACCCCAAACTAAATTACAGTAATTGATATATGGGTAAACCATAGAGTAATATAACATTGTGGCAACCTCGGTGCTCAGCAAGTGACGTGTTTTTCCAAGAATACCAATACTCTTGGCCATTTTTGTAGTTATGGCTGTGATATGAGGTTTCCATGATAGGGATTCATCAAGCAGAACACCAAGGAATCGTGTAAAACACACCCTAGCTATGGGGATGTCATTGATCACTACTTTAGATGAAGAGTTAAAAATCACAGATTTGAGACAAAAAAAAATGAAATTCGTTTTTTTAATGTTTAGTGATAATTTGTTGCATTTAAACCAAATTGATAGTTTGTTAAGTTCTTCATTTATGACCCTAATGATGGTATCAGGATCTTTATGTGAATAGAATACACACGTGTCATCTGCAAATAACATTTTCGACAGCCTGTCTGAGACGTTAGGGAGGTCATTGATATATAACAAAAATAACAAAGGCCCAATAATTGAACCTTGGGGCAGACCACAAAGTAACGGAAGAAAAGGAGAATTTATCCCATTATAGGATACAGACTGATGTCTATCTTTAAGGTAACTGGTGAACCATAGCAGTGCATTGTTTTTTATTCCAAGATGTGAGAGCTTCTGCAGGAGGATATTGTGATTGACTGTATCAAATGCCTTTGATAAGTCTAAAAAAATACCTATAGTGTTTTCCTTTCTGTCTTTAGCTTTGTATATTTCATTAATTAGATGTGTTATTGCCATATATGTTGCATGTTTCTTTCTGAACCCGTACTGGTGAGTGTAAATAATATTGTGCTTATTAAGATGTTCAATTAATCTTTTATAGACAAGCTTTTCAAGTATTTTTGACAAGGTAGGAAGGATGGATATAGGTCTGTAGTGGTTGAAGACGGCTGGGTCATCATCTTTATAAATAGGGATGATCTTAGCTATTTTAAGTTCCAGTGGGACGATTCCCTTCTCCAGTGATGTATTAAAAATATGACATAATGGCTTCACAATGGATTCTTGAATGGATATCAGTAATCTGCCTCCAATACCATCATAACCCGGAGAAGAGTCCCCCAGGTTGATCAAGATTTCCCGAACCTCATCCTCTGTAACCGGCAAGAAGTTAAAACTGTCATTGATTGGAGGATTCATAAACTGAAGGGGACTATGGTTACTAAATGGAATCTTTGCAGCCAGTGTTGGACCAACTTCTGAGAAAAAGTTATTAAAGTTATTGGCAATTAATTGCGGGTCAGTGATAATATCCCCATCAACCTTAAATCAGGGCCTGCCTATCTATCTTTATGGTTCTTTATGGTTTATGGTCAGATTAAGTATGCTAAGTATGATTGACTATACTGATCTGTATTAGTAGATATTGATTGATTGATTGATTGGCTACTGATGGGTATTGGCAGATATTGATCGATTGGCTACTGGCATTATCTATCAGCCACCAGTGTGTTGGAACTATCCCTTTAATCATATCCTAAAATGAAAGCTTTCACACGTGTACACCTGCCCACCTGCCTGACCACTCCCACATCCGCTCCTATAAAGCGGGGTCATGGCCATACAACAGGTCCTTCCCCAGTCTTTCACCGCTGAAACGGAAGACCGTGGGGTCCTCAGTGAGTCAGAGCAAAGCGCTCGATATTACTCATATAACTAGGGTTATAGGATAACCTTCGTTATATTTCGTTAATAGCTTACGCTTTGCTCTATTGGAACACAAGAGCTGAGCAGAGCGTAAGCCCGACAGATGCACCCGCTGAGGTCCCCTACAACCATCAGAACCGGGGAGGATCCGGGCCAGCGAGGGACGGGAGGGAGATCGGACCCGACTGTGTTTAAACAATGGGAAAGCATTAAACCAATCATCTGTCTAAACCTCGTAACTCTATTCGCCCTCAAATCTGTGTTCGTTTTTTTCATCTGCTGAAAAGTTGGGTTTTTGGAGTTATGAGGTTTTGTCCCGCCAGCAGCGATATGGAGATTCATATTTATTTATGTATTGCATGCATTTCTAAATTTTATTTCCTATTTTGTTTATTCATCCCAGTATCTTTCTTTCTTATGTGTGGAATTCTACCAGGCATTTACATTCACATTTACATTTAGTCATTTAGCTGACGCTTTTATCCAAAACGACTTACAAGTTCTGTACGACAGGTCATCAGGAAGGATACAACTCTATCAGCTGAGTAACAATATTCATCAAAGTGTTGCGTGTTACAGTGTAGGTTAGTTTATTAGGACAAGTGCATGACAGTAAGGTTAGTTAGGGTTAGATTTTTTTTATTTTTATTTTTTTATTTTATTTCAGATAATGGTTGAAGAAGTGCGTCTTTAGTCGACGGCGAAAGATTGGACGGGATTCGGCTGTCCTAACTGGGGTGGGTAGTTCATTCCACCATTGTGGGGCAAGGACTGAGAATAGGCGTGTAGGTGGTGTTTATACAACGGCATCCAAATTTCTCGATTCTGATTGGCTGAAACAGTCCATTTACACGTATGTATTGCGATCAGTCCATGCTTGCTGGCTCAGGACCCGCCCACAACCGAATCACATCACATCAATCCGCCGGATCACAAGGAAGGTGGACAATAATCTTTACAAATGGATATGTTGATAGCGACTAAACGACTAAATATCAAGCGATTCTGTCACAGCGAATGTCTTAGTCGTTTAAACAATGTTGGATGATGTAATTGATGGGTCTTGAATCATTCTGTAACAAAAGAAAAATCACGGATTGATTGATTGATTAATTTTCAATTTTCTTTTCAATTTTTTTTTCCTTTCGACTGTCAGCGCTCGCTCTAGTCTCCACCCCCCCCCACAAACACACACACACACACACACACACACACACACACACACACACGCACACACACACGCACACACACGCACACACACACACACACACACACTCTGCCTGCAACGCGGGGGATAGTCAGACTGAGAGAGAGCTGGGTGCTGCGCTGTTCTAAGTGAGCATGGCCTATTGAGTTGATTGATTGATTGATTGATTGATTGCTAATTTTATTACTGTATGCTTGGTTTCCAACTGGTTAAGTTTAGGCCCTCTACAGTAGGTTTAAAAAAATAAATAAAAGAATAGGGCGAAGAAAACGTTTTTTTCCTATAGGGCAAAGAAAACGTTTTAATTTGTTTTACCTACTTTCTATAGAAGCATCTAAGAATGAAGTTCTATGGAAAGTAGGTCTGCATTCCCTTAACAATTGTGTGTATTGAGCCGTACTGTATTGTACCCATTCTGCATCTGGTAATAAAATGTTCAATCAATCATTCCAATAATACACAGTTGGATGTGTTAGTTGGTTGGATGCACTTCAAGCTGCTTCCACATGAGGCAACTTCTCTCAATCATTCCAATAATACACAGTTGGATGTGTTAGTTGGTTGGATGCACTTCCGATCTGCTTCCACATGGAGGCAAATTGTCTTTTTTGTAGTTGTGGGAACAACTTTTTCTGGCGGATGGTTTTTTCAATAAATCTTCGATTAATGTGTGTTTATTGTATAGAAATAAGGTTGGATGAATGTGGCAGTTGTATAAAAGCTTTACACCACTTGCAGTCGTGATTTGTGAACAATAAACCATGCCTAGGGGGGTCTAACGACCACCCCTAGGCATGGTTTATTGTTCACAAACCACTCCTGCGCGTGATGTAATGCTTAAATATGTGTTTGAGGATGATATCCTTCAAACAGGCAATAGTGATGATATAATTTGGGCAGTGCTGAGCTGGGTTACTTTCCTCCAGTGTATTTGTCCCCCGGCCCCACCCAATGGCCCCATGAACACACACACACACACACACACCGAAGTAAATATCATTTTTTTTTTTTTTTTTTTTTTACTTCGATTTTTTTTTTATGTTCGAAGCTTGTGCCATCGAACGAAGCTTCGAAGCTTCGAAGTATTTAAGACAGCCCTACTTACCTGTAGAGTAAAAGCTTTACATCATGCACGCCAGCCACAGCCGATAACCTCGTTTGTGTAAAAAACAGGTTTTATCCACGGCTCTGGCTTATGTGTGAAAAACTTGCCACCCATTATTTGTATCATTACCCTTAAGCAAAGAAAAAATATCAAGCTAAAGAGAGGGACTCAAGGCCCTTGGTCATATGCCATATATGTACAACTCTGTAGGCTAACACCCAGACCAGTTGTGGACTCAATGCTACGTTTCCTAAACGTTACATGAAACACACACCCCAGTCAAAAAAAACAGTTCACTTTTACTCACGTAAGAAGAACGCTGTTTTCAAGTAGCGAGAAGGACATAAGCCGTGGCCAAGTGCTAGAACTTACAAGCCTTGCTAAGCTATACAAAACAGCGACCAACACAATTTTCAAAGAAAACTGCACAACACTCCAAGCAAGAAAACGCAACCCCAGCATTTGTAGCTGTGAGTTCACATAGCACACGTCGTATCTCCCAAAATGCAGTGAAGTAACACATGTTTTGTTAAACAAAAACATTGTTATTAACCAAAAATTCGGGAGGGGGAGGAAGGAAGAGTGGGGCATAGTGTAATATCCTTACCTGACCACCGGACGCAGGATGAAATGGCCGCAACAACAGGCTGGTCCACCACGTTGACGAGGTCTCTTGCTGGCGGGGCCAGAAGCGGCGACGGCTGGAGCCTCGCTCCGGCGCAACGCCCACATCCTGCGGCCGGTCATGGTGCAGGCCGACGACATCTTCTGCCAGAGATGACGCCGTAGTCAGAGTGCTCAGGGCCCGCTACTTCCTCACGGCTAATGCCAACGGTTTTAGCACAAGCTAACAGCTAACTCCAGGCTGACGGTTAGCATCAAGCTAACGCTTCCAGCCTTAATGCAGCAGCAAGCTAACGGCTTAGCCTAACAGCTAACTCAGCGACGCGCGCCCCAATGCGAAGTGCCGGTGGAGGTCAGAATGATCATCATCTTCTAGACTCTCCGGTGGTGACGACATTATCCTTTCTTTCTCCCGAAAATTTGTGAGAGAGGGAGAAACAAAAGAAAATGCCAACACAGCTCCTATAACTAAACGAACTACTTTAACACTAAACTTAAAGCAGTGCTATACACAGGCTTCGGTGGTGAAAGTAGGGAAGGAGCTGTTGTATGGCCATGACCCCGCTTTATAGGAGCGGATGTGGGAGTGGTCAGGCAGGTGGGCAGGTGTACACGTGTGAAAGCTTTAATTTTAGGATATGATTAAAGGGATAGTTCCAATAGAGCAAAGCGTAAGCTATTAACGAAATATAACGACATGTTTTCTCTTACAGCAGACTAAAAACCGCCTGGAGATGGGCTGGGAAGAGGGGGGAAGTTAGAATGTTAGAGTGTGTTTCTGTGTTATGTGTAGCAATGTCCCGATCCGATCACGTGATCGGGATCGGGGCCGATCGCGTGATTTTCCGAAGATCGGGATTGGCAAAAAGAAAATGTGATCGGGACATGTTATGTGCACTAGTTAGAGTGTGTTTCTGTGTTATGTGCACATGTTAGAGTGTGTTTCTGTGTTATGTACACACGTTAGAGTGTGTTTCTGTGTTATGTTCACTAGTTAGACTGTGTTTCTGTGTTATGTACACATGTTAGAGTGTGTTTCTGTGTTATGTGCACATGTTAGAGTGGGTTTCTGTGTTATGTACACATGTTAGAGTGTGTTTCTGTGTTATGTTCACTAGTTAGACTGTGTTTCTGTGTTATGTACACATGTTAGAGAGTGTTTCTGTGTTATGTACACACGTTAGAGTGTGTTTCTGTGTTATGTACACACGTTAGAGTGTGTATCTGTGTTATGTGCAGTGTACAGTATATTGTGTGTAGGTGTGTGTACAATATATTGTTTGTAGGTGTGTGTACAGTATACAGCATATTGTGTGTAGGTGTGTGTGTACAGTATAATTGTGTGTGTGTGTGTGTACAGTATATTGTGTGTAGGTGTGTGTACAGTATATTATGTGTAGGTGTGTATACAGTATATTGTGTGTAGGTGTGTGTACAGTATATTATGTGTAGGTGTGTATCTGTGTATGTGTACAGTATATTGTCTGCACATTTTTTGAGTGAGATTGTTAGTAGTGTATGAGAGCATGCAGTAGAAAAACGGACCTCTCTCTCTCCCTCTCCCTCTCCCTCTCCCTCTCCCTCTCCCCCTCTCCCCCTCCCTCTCTCTCCCTCTCTCCCCCTCCCTCTCTCTCCCTCTCTCTTCCTCTCTCTCTCCCTCTCCCTCTCTCTCTCTCTCTCCCTCTCTCCCTCTCTCCCTCTCCCTCTCTCTCTCTCTCCCTCTCCCTCTCTCCCTCTCTCTCACCTCCCCACCCGCGGGTGTAAACCTAAACAGTGTATCGACTATCAGCAACCAGCTCTTCCTGTCGTAGCCGAGCCAATCAGCATGTGTGTTTTCCTCTTATGGGATGGATATAGCAGACACACACACCACACGCTATGCTGAATGCACCAAGAGACGTGCCAGAGCTCGAGGGGGATCCGTATTTTATGAGCTACGTGTGTGTGTTTACATTGTAAATCTCTGTCAAAACCAGTATCGGGTTCATTACTCAACACAGGTAACATATTACATGTTATGTTACGCATAACTTTTCTTATGAATTGCATTTGCTACATATATGTGAAAGTAGCGCTACACAGTAATACGGTGTGTTCTGTGGTCCATGGGCCAGGAGTCTGAGGTCTGTTCAGGGTAGAGAGCGTGATACTGACCCCATATCGTTCCAAACTCAACGTGGTAAATGGGAACCGTCCTGTGTCTCCTATATAGTAGAGAGCGTGGCACTAACCACAGAGCATCAACAGCTAGAGAAGGCCTTTCTAGTGTATCCCCTTTAGCAGGGGTGTAAAGTACTTGAGTAATTGTACTTTGTTACAATACTTAAGTACCGGTACAAAAACAGCTTCTTCCCCACTGCCATACGGACACTGAACTCCCTGTAGTACCCCCCCCCCCCTCCCTGTAGTACCCCCCCGCAACCCCCCTTACCTCTGCTGACATGGACAACTCTGAACTGTAATCTATGTAATTGTGTTTTCTTTTAACTGCATGTAGTATGTACGTTGTAAGTGATGTTATATGTTCTATGTTTTATGTTGGAACTGCAATGCACTGAAACCAAATTCCACCAGCCTGGCTGGGTGGTCATTAAAGAAATTGAAATTGAATTGAAATTGAAAGTTTTTGGGGATTTGTACTTTACTCGAGTATTATTAGGTTTGTATACTTGTAGTTTTACTCAATTACATTTCAGAGAAAAAAAACATACTTTTTACTCCTTACATTTTAAATGCAGACCTACAAAGTACAAAGTACAAATCTTGCAGGTCCAACCATTTTAATTAGTATATTTGTTTCTCTGGCCGAACTAACGTTAACGTTTATTTAAAAACATCAAACAATCAAATCCCCATCAATGGAAAATTAACCCACTTATACCCATGCTGATTGGTTCTTGTGCAAGACTAGATCTTTGATTAAACACCTGCTAATATCAGAAGAATTATTTCATATCAAATGAAAACTTGGCCCACGATGGAATGAGTTTGAGACCCCTGGTCTATCCCTTGCAATAAATTTTACTTTTACTTTTTAGTACTTAAGTACATTTAAAAGTAGAAACTTTTTGACTTTTACTCAAGTGTGATTTTAGCCAGATATTCTGACTTTTACTTGAGTAAGATTTTGAGACGGTACCCATACTTTCACTTAAGTATCATTTCTGGGTACTTTTTACACCCCTGCCCTTTAGTACACTATGACACTGGTCTAAAGACCTCCACCCATTAAAGGTAGAATCTGTAATGTTGTCAAACAGTGACCTCTAGACAAAATATGACAACATGGTACTGCACTTCGTTTACAGTTTGATGTTTGGGTTGGATGTCAGTGGGGGCTCAGGGGTTGCTACTGCTGGCTACACCTCAGGCTCTGCATAAACTCCAACCCACACGTCAGACCAAAACAAAAAAGAAAACAAGGTGCAATACCAAGCAGGGCTCTTTTGCCTAGGAGTAGCTGTTTGACTGCATTACAGATTATAAATTGAATCAAGTTAAATATCTAGAAATAAAAAATATTATTTTGTGTCAAAGTTCACCGTTCTTTCTATGCTTTACTGTCATGGTCCCAGCCCGGGATCATGCTCGAACAATGTGAACAGTGGTTTTCTGCCACCCTCTGGTGGCCGAACGCAGCAACTCCAGATCCTGGACTCTCTATGGCATAGGTGTCAAACTCACGGCCCGCGGGCCAAATCCGGCCCGCCACGTCATTTGATGTGGCCCCCCAAGAGCTCAGGTAAAAAAAATTTTTTTTTTTTTTTTTTTACATTAATATTGGGTTACAAAATAGCAGTGTTAAAATAATTGTGGGTTAATGCGTTAATAAAGCTTTAACTTTGACAGCCTTAGTTATTACACATTCTTACACATACATGTATGTTGAACATCTGAGGTAACAAAGGAAAAAAGCCAAAAGCACTTACTCCTCAGACATTCTTTGACAATTTTACAGCCCAAAATACAAAAAAGATCCAGGCGGAATAGGTAACAAAGGGTTGAAGAAATATTGTCTGAACTGTCAGATGCAAACTGGCTGTGTGACATAACCGAGCATCTCGCTCAATTGAATAAGAAGCTGTAGGGACGCAAACAAGTCCCACCCAAAACATGACCAATATAGTTGTGAACTGAGACAACCCTTATTTTGTTATTTTTGAGTACAGTTACAGTTGTGTGTTCATGCAGACACATAATAGCAATTTCATTACGAATTGAAAATGGGGGACCCTGATGTAAACAAGTCGAAAGTCTTTCTCTGGTCTGCATCCCCTTAACAATTGTGTGTATTGAGCTGTACTGTACTGTACCCATTCTGCAATCTGTTAATTAAAGTTAATTAAACTATCTTCCATTAGTTGGATGTATGGCCTCTGCAAGGTTGTGTGCAGCCATTTGTTTTTGTAACATCTGCTACATCTGTCCCACGTGTTCTTTGCAGCTCACAGTTGTTAGTTCTGCCCCTCTTGATTGTGACAAAAAGGTTTTGAACAAACTTAATGTCATAGCTTGTATTTGATGATATTCTTCTTTGTTATTTACTTGAATGGTTTGATCATTGATTGGTGGAGTAATATGGGGTTCTGATAAACTAAAATTATTTGTTAAAATAACATAAGCTAACATATATTTTTACATTTATGCAAATGAATATGCAATATGTATAACTTGAATAAGTAATAAATACAGAAACACCATGTTTAACAATATGTAAATGTGTAGCTACATTTATTTTACATTACATTAACATTTATACGGTCTTTGGCCCTTTGAGGGCAACCATAATGCTGATGTGGCCCTCTGTGAAAATGAGTTTGACACCCCTGCTCTATGGCATTTGAGTCTAGGTTTGCTGGACTCCTTTAATGCTTTGTTGTGTTCTCTGTTCATGTTGTGTGGTGCGTTTTAGCTTGTGTTTTCAAAAAGGTTTATCGTTTCATTTTCCTTAAAGGTTCATCTCTTTTTCATATGTATTCTCTAAGGGTTAATAATTTACATGTGCCCCTTTAAGGCTTATCCCTTTTCACATGTTATTAGTGTTAACTCTTTTACATATGTATTCGCTAAGTGTTAATACTTTACATGTGTCCCTTTAAGGCTTTCCCTTTGCACTTGTTTTTTATTGGTGTTAACATCTTTACTTATGTTCCTTAAGGATTGTTTCTTTTAGATATTCCTTTACACTTGTTTTTATCAATGATGTGAGTTGTTTTACTATCCTGTGTTCCTCAACCTTGGCCATGCAGGCCTGTTACCAGCTAGCACTTGTTAGTAATCACAGGGTAGTATATAGACCTGCTCGTCCCCCTCATTCATTGTCATACCATTGCCCTATTTCAGTGTATTGTTTCACATAGTTGGTTTCGGTCACTTACTCACCTTTGTCACCGTATTCCCCGTGAGTCCGTTCCTCTCTTAAGTTCTTATTTTTCCAGCATTGCTGAGTATTGTTTTCGGGTTTGCAGTTCGCTTTTGTTTAGTAACTTTTGATACCGTTTGTAATCATTGTTGCTTGCTGACTGCTTAGTAAAAGCCAGTTCACTTCAGTACGTTGTCTCAGTCTCTTCTCTCTCTGCTCGGGTTACCTGCATTTGGGATCTCCTCTCCTAACCCACACCGAAACCATCTCACGTTACTATGTTTTAATAATAATAATAATAATAATAATAATAATAATAATAATAATAATAATAATAATAATAATAATAATAATAATAATAATAATAATAATAATAATAATAATAATAATAATAATAATAATAATAATAATAATTGTTACGAAGGATCAGATTAAACCGAATATATATATTTATTTATGGATATATATTGAATAGTATTTGTATATCGTTTGATATCCCTTGTATATTCCTTGTACATATACACGGAATATCCCTTTAGCCTACTATAGCCCATAATAGTTCATTCTCTTATTGGACAAGGACCTGGCGCCAGGGGACAAGCCCCTTGGAGCCAAGTTCAATGGTACCGACGAGACATGTCTCTACTAGCCCCGGCTCTGCGCAGGAATACGGCTACCGAAAGGAGAGTGGCACTATTTGTTCACCGTGCATATAAATATGGCGCAAGTAAATGTAGAAGTCCTCTTATCCCTTAGTCCTTTACCCTTCTACCCAACTAAGTAACAGAACGTGAAGCCTCACCCACGATACCGCGTGCAGTGTAGTATGGCCTGTTTGGCCTTAGAATAGCATCGAGACCTCGTGCGAATTAATAGCTGAATTGTCAGAGTTTGGCACCGTATTTCTATTAAGTAATAATAGTCTATCGTGTATGGTGCATCGTGCGGTTAGAGTTCTAAAGTGACCAGCATCTCCAACGCTTCCTCGTGTTATCTAGAGTCTTATCCAGGCTGGGGCCGACCACACATGGCGCTTTCTTCCGAGGAGATCTAGACGAGGACCGAGGGACATGTACACTGGATTACCTACCCGACGACTGCTGAGCCCTATGCGGCTGGAATATATTTGCTTTGGTACTGTGATTTGTGGAGCGGATAATCGCCGACGCCTGTGAGTGTTGGATTTACCCCCGAGAGGAGTCAAGTTGAGTCGGCGCTCAGAGACTGAGGTCGCCTAGCTTCTTCTTCACTGTGGAGCTACAGCCTACAAGAGAACCAAGGTGTATTCATCTGCGGATCAAGAGTCTACTGCACTGTCTTCTGTACTTGAAGTCTCCCTAGACATCGTTGACCAGACGGTCTACTACCGACGGCTCTCCTACCCCCCCTACCGGCCTACAACCGGGAGGACCCCTTCCAGAATATCCTGCTATATCATTAAGAGTACCATAGATCTAATTCCCTAAGAGCCAGGTTGTATACTTGCTTCCTGCGTAACCAGAGATTGGACATTCAGTGTTGATTTGCCTACGAGTACTCATTTGCCTTACAAGTGCATTCAAATCATAAATGTAATAGTAACTATTATATGTACCTTTTGCTATATATTAAATATTTGATTATTACCTTTGTGTGGACCCGATTTCATTGTGGGAAAGTGTTCATCATATTTAGATATCGTGTACTGTATGGCCAGTAATTAAAGTACATAAAGCGGTAGTGGTTTAATGATACCATACTTATCAATACAGTCAGGGAATTGTACCCCTCAGTTACAATTGGTCCTTCGAGCCGGAGGGTAATTAGTGTAATATTAATATAGTGGTATTAATATTGAAATGGCCTATGATGAACACTCCACGAAACGGTCCTCCTAAAGTAGAACGCCCGCAGCGTAGACGACAGCCACCTCAGTACTTAGAGGATTACGCTGCCAGTATACTACCTAGCCTTCTACAAACGGTAAACGCGGTAAAAGTAGAAAGTAAAATTATGTCCGACCCTACCAACCAGGATACCCCGACCACAGAGGCCCTAGTGGGTTCTAATGTAACTGACCAAGCTCACGGTGGGGACCAGGAGGGAACTGACACGACTTTACCCCCCGCCAAGACCGAAGAAGTAGTCCCCCAAGAGCTCCGGGAGGAAGACAACCCTCCAGAGATGGAACTCTGCACGGAACAAGATGAGGAGAGCGCCAAGGAGATAGAGCTCCAGGACTCCCCGCAGGGGAACGCATCCCCAACGGGTACTGCCAGGAGCGGCTCACCTCAACCAGCGTCTTCCCCCAGCGAGGCGGAGAGGATGCTGGCACAGGCGTTCCTCGCCACCCTAGCAGCCTCTACGGAGCGTGATCGACTCCAAGCAGAGCGCGATCGACTCCAAGCACAGACGCTTAGCGAGCGCGAACATTCTACCATTGAAAGAGAACGCCTCCAAGCGCAGCAACGGAGCGAAGAAGAGCGCATACGTCTGGAGATGAGACGCCTTCAGACGGAAGAGAATATGGCAAGAGACCGGGCCGACACCCAGCGTGCCGCTGCCGGTGCCCAAAGAGAAGCAGATCTCACCAAGCGCGAAGCCGAGCGTGACAGACTACAAGCCGAGCGCGACAGACTACAAGCGCAGCTAATGGAGCAGCTGATCACCAGGGTAACACCCCCTCCCTCCACAAGGGGTTCCAGGGCCTCGTCAAGACACGGGTCAAGGGCACCCTCCCCTAACCGATTAAGCGACCCTGAGCCCGACCACCAGAGAGAGCCTACACCCCCCTCCGAACTCCTTCCCCGACCGGTCCAAGTGAGACCCAGCTACAAGGAAGGAACGGCGGACACCGCAGAGAGGCTAAATAGACGACTACAGGATCTAGAAGACCTGGCAGAGGAAGAAGAGGGAGAAGAGGAGAGTCAAGCCCGACAGCAGCACATTACTCCACAGGACCAGGAGGTCAAGTACAGCCCAGGCTATACCCCCGCGGCTCTGCGCTACAGACCCCCGACTCTATTCACGGGTGAGCATGACGCACGACCAGTCCCGAGGAATAGTACCTGGACCAGCGGGCCATGGTACCCTGCCGGTACCAGCCCACCGAGAGGCGTAAGAGGAGACTCGCCCAGGAGGCCTCTCTTCCAACGCTCACCGATGTGCCAGCCATCCACGGCGTCATACATTGGCACACCGACGTTTCCAGACTTCACCCATGAGAACCGAGCACAGTAC
Source organism: Notolepis coatsorum (assembly GCF_963971535.1). Taxonomy (NCBI): domain Eukaryota; kingdom Metazoa; phylum Chordata; class Actinopteri; order Aulopiformes; family Paralepididae; genus Notolepis; species Notolepis coatsorum. Next base: position 60,307,173 of record NC_140174.1, on the reverse strand, counting down.
ACGGAGCTACGGATGTGCTTAGAGACAATGATGGTGGATGTAGCTGATGAACGCCACAAGTATGCTATCCTATTGAAGCACCTGAAAGTGCCCAGAGCGCACAATATAGCGCTGGCCTATGCCACCTCTACCACCCCATACACAGCGGCTCTAGCAGCACTAGACCAAAGATATGGACGTATATGGGATTACGTAATACAAGAGATAAGGCATATTGACCGCCTACCCCCAGCAACAGACAATCGCTCACTAGACGACCTGTCTATCAAAGTACAATCCCTGGTAGGGATGCTGGGGGCGCAACGAGAAAAGGGTATGCACGAACTATACGCAAACTCGAACGTCGAGAGGATTTTAGAGAAGCTGCCGCCCGCCCGACAGGAGCGCTTCAGGCGGCAAAGAGACCACCGTGATCCTAACGGTCCCGAGCCATCCCTCCTAGACCTAGCCGACTTCCTGGCGAGAGAAGTCAGCAGCCTACGGCTGGATACGTTCGTGCGGAGCACACCAAGCTCCAGAGAGGGACCTAGGAGAGCAAACGATGGCCGAAGATCGGTGACTGTCATGCACCAATCAGAATCAGTACCGAGCAGCAAGAACCACAGTACCCCCTCGATGAAAGAGAAGTGGAAGATGGTGTGCCCGTACTGCGAGAAGGAACACTGTTTGTCACACTGTGACCTGTTCAAGAAGATGACCGCTGAAGAAGTGAGTCACTGGATAAAGTCCAACAGGCGCTGTTACCGATGTGCGCGCAGTCACATGGCAGCCGAGTGCCGCCTCAAGAAGAGGTGTAGTCGGTGTGACGGAGCCCACCTAGATGTCCTACACGACAGTAACAGAAGAAAGCTTGCACCATCCAGCAGCACAAAGGCAAGTGTTATGTACATTGACCCCGCTAGCAGCAGCGGCGCCCAGGTGCTCTTAAAGGTGGTCCGCGTAACACTGAGTTACCAAGATAAGGTCATGGACACTTACGCCGTCCTTGATGACGGGTCAGAGAAGACCCTTCTCCTCGCGTCCGCTGCGGCCCAGCTGGGGCTGCGGGGGAGCGAGAACCAGATGGCGATTCGGACAATAAGAAGAGATCTAAAGACGATAAAGGGCGAGAATGTCTCCTTCACTATCGCAGCAAGCGGGCAGCCCGAGAGACGGTATAGGATTACTAATGCTTTCACCAGCCAAGAAATAGGACTATCGCAGTACACCTACCCCATCGCCAAGCTGATGGATAAATATGTGCACCTGCGTCAACTCCCTATCCCGCTCATAGACGGTGCCACCCCGACCCTGCTGATAGGCTCCGACCATGCAGACCTCATAGTCCCGATAGACCGGGTCCATACAGGACCCAGAGGTTGTCCTGCAGCAGTCGAGACCCGCCTAGGATGGACATTACAAGGCCCCCTCGCCAAGTCTCTTAACCGAACAGCAGCCACTAGCTGCCTCCACTCCAGAGCGACAGAAGAAGACACCACACTCCTGCAGCATGTCGAGAGGCTATGGACACTAGAGACAATGCCCTTTAAGAACGAAAAGAAAGACATTCGTTCTAAGGAAGATATTTACGCTATAGCCCTCCTCGAGCAAGGGACAAAGAGAGTCACAGTCAACGGAGTGATGAGATACGCAACTCCACTCCTGAGGCGAGAGGGAATGCCCACCTTTCATGCCACAAAAGAGGCGACGGAGCGGTATCTATTGAACACAGAGCGGCGCCTAGCCAAAGACCCCGCTCAAGAGGCTGTGTACCGCGCTGAGATTAACAAGCGAATCACAGCGGGACACATAAAGAAAATTGACTGGCGACGTCGTGCGCTGCTCCGCGCCTCCCTGATCAAAGACGGCTTTGATCTCCGGCAGCGGGCCAGCAGCGACCCCCCAGTATTGCGCAGCCTCTCCCCAGAGGACCCAGCAGCTGATGAAGAGGTCCGACAAAGTGTGACAAATAGTTTCTACGTGGACAACTGTTTACAAAGCGTCTCGACGCCAGAAGAAGCCGAGGCTCTCCTACTCAAGCTCCGCGCCTCCCTGATCAAAGGCGGCTTTGATCTCAGGCAGTGGGCCAGCAGCGACCCGCAAGTATTGCGCAGCCTCTCCCCCGAGGACAAGGCAGCGAGCAGCGACACCTGGATGGCGACCATCCCAGGAGAAGCCCAAGAAATGACACTAGGACTAGTCTGGCGCTTCAAAACAGACTCGCTCCATTATAGACACAAACCCCTGACCAAGGAGCAGGGAAGGTCGACGGCAATACCGACCACCAGACGGAGTGTATACAGAACACTCGCCAGACAATATGACCCGTTGGGATGTATTCTACCTTACACCACCAGGGCAAAGATGATTGTAAGAGCGCTATGGGACAAGGACCAGGGCTGGGACGATCCCATACCCGAACACCTTGCATCCACATGGAGAGAGTGGGAGACGGAACTCCGCTCACTCCCAGGTGTTAATATACGCCGCAGCTACTTCCCACCCACAGTGAGGCCAGAGACATGCAAGATCGACCTGCACGTATTCAGCGACGCCTCCGAAGTAGCCTACGGTTCGGTGGCCTACTTGCGTGCCCGAGAGGAGGGAGGAGAAATACATACTGCTTTCATCCTGGCTCGCTCAAGAATAGCCCCACGAAAGCAACAATCTATCCCGCGTCTAGAGCTCTGCGCAGCCCTAGCAGGAGCGCAGCTTGCCACGTTAATCCAACGTGAACTCACCATCCCGGTGCAAAGAACAATCTTGTGGTCAGACTCCACGACCGTACTCACATGGATCCGGTCTGATTCGTGCAGATACAAGGTCTTCGTGGGAGTCAGAGTCACCGAGATTCAAGAGTTAACAGAAGTAGCGAGCTGGAGGTATGTGGACACCAAACACAACCCAGCTGACGTCATCACCCGGGGAATGTCCCTGGATGACCTCACCCGTCACAACCTCTACAGTGATGGACCAGAGTTTCTCAAGCTCCCCGAAGAAGAGTGGCCTACACCCACCCCACGGGAGGCGAGTAAAGAGGAGGCCGAAAACAAGAAACCTATGTTCTGTGGATTGAACACACTCGTCTCCACAGACCCCGACATAGACGATTGCCTCACCCTACAAAGTGCGCAGCTAAAGACATTTCTGTGGCACCACCCAGAGGTTCAGCCCACAACTGACATTTCAGCAGCTGACTACGAAGAAGCAGAACTTCTTCTACTACAACGAGCCCAGAGAGACTCGTTCCCCGATGAGCTAGCCTGTCTACAGGGAGCAAAGCCCGTCCCATCAGACAGCAGACTGCTCCACCTAGCCCCAGAGAGCGACGCCCATAATCTCATCAGAGTGGGTGGTCGTCTGCGGAGAGCTCCAGACTTACCGGATGACGTCAAGTACCCGATAGTCTTAAACAGCCGACACAAGGTCACAGAGCTGATCATAAAGAAATACGACGAGGATGTGCACCACGCAGGGGCAGAGAGAGTCTTCGCGGAGATCAGACGTCGTTATTGGATACTGCAAGGGAGAGAAGCAGTGCGGCGCTTCCAGCGAACCTGTCTAGACTGTCGTAAGTGGCGAGCCCAGCCCAGTATACCCCGGATGGCTGACCTACCTCCCTGTCGCCTCCGACTCGGCGACAAGCCTTTTCACTCCACCGGTATGGACTGTTTTGGCCCGCTGTATATAAAGAAAGGAAGAGGAACCGAGAAGCGGTGGGGTATTGTATTCAAATGCATGACCACCAGAGCGATACATATCGAACTCCTCCCAACCATGAGCACAGACTCATTCCTTATGGCCTTCCGAAGATTCACATCACGGAAAGGAAAACCGTCTACATTATTGTCTGATCACGGGACAAACTTCAAAGGCGGAAAAAGAGAGCTGAGAGAGAGCTTCCAAGCTATGGGCCCAGAACTTAAGACCCACCTCGCTCCATCCCAGATTGACTTCCAGTTTAATCCCCCGAACGCACCTCACTTCGGTGGAACTTGGGAACGAGAAGTACGTTCTATAAAGACAGACCTGTACGCCGTGCTTGGGGCCCAGACCGTGGCGGAAGAAGTCTTAATGACAGTCCTCACGGAGATCGAGGGAGTATTGAACTCAAAGCCCCTCGGTTACGTCTCAAGTGATGTAGCAGATGTCGACCCAGTCACCCCCAACACACTCTTGATGGGGCGGCTGGACCCCACGCTACCATAGACAATGTACAGGCCTGAAGAAGCGAACGGCCGAAGAATGTGGAGGTACAGTCAAGTACTGGCTGACAAGTTTTGGAACAGCTTCCTACTCCACTACCTGCCGTCTCTACAGACCCGCCAGAAGTGGGTGAAAGAGAGAGACAATTTGACAGAAGGAACAGTCGTCATGATTATCGACCAGTCACTACCCCAAGCTATGTGGCCGGCCGGCCGCGTAAGCAAAGTGATCACCGGTGCCGATGGAAAGGTCCGAGCAGCTGAAGTGCTCGTCCAAGGGCGGACCTACACCCGACCCGTGGCGAGGCTAATAGAACTGCCGAGGCTCCCTGATACTATCGATGACGACCATGACCCCATGACTTTGTGAACTGACTGACCCTCACAGCGGACATTGAGTAGTGGACAGTGCGGTTAATCTGTCTCTGCTTAGCTAATTAGGTGGGACTAATTAGGGAGCGGCTGTTATGAAGGATCAGATTAAACCGAATATATATATTTATTTATGGATATATATTGAATAGTATTTGTATATCGTTTGATATCTCTTGTATATTCCTTGTACATATACACGGAATATCCCTTTAGCCTACTATAGCCCATAATAGTTCATTCTCTTATTGGACAAGGACCTGGCGCCAGGGGACAAGCCCCTTGGAGCCAAGTTCAATGGTACCGACGAGACATGTCTCTACTAGCCCCGGCTCTGCGCAGGAATACGGCTACCGAAAGGAGAGTGGCACTATTTGTTCACCGTGCATATAAATATGGCGCAAGTAAATGTAGAAGTCCTCTTATCCCTTAGTCCTTTACCCTTCTACCCAACTAAGTAACAGAACGTGAAGCCTCACCCACGATACCGCGTGCGGTGTAGTATGGCCTGTTTGGCCTTAGAATAGCATCGAGACCTCGTGCTAATTAATAGCTGAATTGTCAGAGTTTGGCACCGTATTTCTATTAAGTAATAATAGTCTATCGTGTATGGTGCATCGTGCGGTTAGAGTTCTAAAGTGACCAGCATCTCCAACGCTTCCTCGTGTTATCTAGAGTCTTATCCAGGCTGGGGCCGACCACACATGGCGCTTTCTTCCGAGGAGATCTAGACGAGGACCGAGGGACATGTACACTGGATTACCTACCCGACGACTGCTGAGCCCTATGCGGCTGGAATATATTTGCTTTGGTACTGTGATTTGTGGAGCGGATAATCGCCGACGCCTGTGAGTGTTGGATTTACCCCCGAGAGGAGTCAAGTTGAGTCGGCGCTCAGAGACTGAGGTCGCCTAGCTTCTTCTTCACTGTGGAGCTACAGCCTACAAGAGAACCAAGGTGTATTCATCTGCGGATCAAGAGTCTACTGCACTGTCTTCTGTACTTGAAGTCTCCCTAGACATCGTTGACCAGACGGTCTACTACCGACGGCTCTCCTACCCCCCCTACCGGCCTACAACCGGGAGGACCCCTTCCAGAATATCCTGCTATATCATTAAGAGTACCATAGATCTAATTCCCTAAGAGCCAGGTTGTATACTTGCTTCCTGCGTAACCAGAGATTGGACATTCAGTGTTGATTTGCCTACGAGTACTCATTTGCCTTACAAGTGCATTCAAATCATAAATGTAATAGTAACTATTATATGTACCTTTTGCTATATATTAAATATTTGATTATTACCTTTGTGTGGACCCGATTTCATTGTGGGAAAGTGTTCATCATATTTAGATATCGTGTACTGTATGGCCAGTAATTAAAGTACATAAAGCGGTAGTGGTTTAATGATACCATACTTATCAATACAGTCAGGGAATTGTACCCCTCAGTTACAATAATAATAATAATAATAATAATAATAACTTCAAAGTTCAAAGTGCTTCACAACAGTGAAAAATACAGGCATAAGCTAGCATAAAAAATATAGAGAGGTAGCAAGGTAAGGTAAATCACAGTGTTTCACATTAGGATCTAGCATCCCAATAGGCCTCTCTGTTTACAGTTTCATTCAGTAATACAAATAATAAAAATAGAATAGACAGATTTAAAAAAAAAAAGTGCGGTTTGATTTTTAAAATAGGCTAAAAATAATAAAATAGAGTGGACATACAACAGGGTATTTAACACTTTGACTGCCATGAAACGTGTTTAGATGTCATTGCTGGCCATGCTCAAGTTGCCGGAGGATGCTGTACAGCGTCCTTATATCAATATTTCAAAAATCTGCGATCGGATTCATATGTCCCCTCCGCTGGCCTGAGATCCACCAGCAGGACCCACTGAGCTCTCTGGCGGTTCAGGAGTGCCATCTGGCAGGGGTGTAGCTCCAGATTCTGGGCCCCATGAAAGAATGTATTTGTAGGCCCCCAGTAAATGCGAGCGCGCATAATTTCTTTTGCCATTTTTTTATTGATGAAAACGCATAATATGGTTTTTACCTATACATTCGGATCAGCACTTCAGCACCTGCACTGTTGGTGGGTGAGCCTAGTAAAGGATGTCGCATTGCGTTCATCTTCAATGAATGGACCAATGCAATAGTCTACCAAAGCCCCCCCTCTCTCTCTATATATCTCACACACACACACACACACATTGATTGATTGATTGAAAAGTTTATTAACAGATTGCAGAATGGGTACAGTACAGTACAGCTCAATACATACAATTGTTAAGGGGATGCAGACCAGAGAAAGACTTTCGTCTTGTTTACATCAGGGTCCCCCATTTTCAATTCATCATAAGATATATGACATACATGACATACAGATAGACAGTACTGCTACATCTATACATTCATGACATATCAGATTTGCAAATACAGTACTGTTTGTGATACAAAAGTGTCCAGAAAAGGAGTGTATATACATTTGGCGTAGAAACTGTACATTGGGTGGGGTGGGGTTGGGTGAGGGCTGTACATTGGAGGTGGGGGGGGGGGGGGGGGTTGGGTAGGGGACACACACACATTTTACACTGTACATTGGAATACTGACAAAGCCTTACTTGGTCATTTACTGTACAACTAGGTTAGGACATTTGTAGGGGCCAGTTTCGAATTGCAGTCTCACGTAGGTCTTTTTTGAGAGTGTTTTTGAAAGTGGGTAGTGATTCACATTCCTTTACAGCTTTAGGTAGGGCGTTCCACATTGATGTGGCATAATTGCGAAACGTGTTTAGTCCCTTGTTTGAGCCGAATCTGGGTTTTACATGATTTGTGGAGCTCCCTCTGGTGTTGTGATCGTGGTATTCACTGACCTTTGGGAAGTATTTTGACATGTACATGGGTACCTTGGTCGCGTAGTGTATCTTGTAGACCAGGCCCATTGCAAGTTGCTGTACTCTGTCGTCTACTCTAAGCCATCCTAGGTTGTCAAAGTGGGCAGGGGTGAGGTGGGTTCTAGGAGTCAGGTCAAGTAGTAGTCTGACTAGCTTGTTTTGAGATGTTTGTAATTTGTTTTTTAGTGCCTTTGAGGTGCTTTGGTACCATGAGGTGCAAGCATAGTCGTAGTACCCTTGAATGAGTGCTCCTGCTAGAGTCTTCAGGGTATTCTTGTTTACCAGAGAGGAGAACCGGTACAAGAATCGCGTTCGTTGGTTGACTTTTTTTATTACATTGGATGCCATTTTGTCACAGGAAAGATTAGCCTCTAGGATGGAACCCAGGTAGGTAATTTCATCTTTCCTTGTGATAATATTGTCACCCACTGTAACCGAGAAGCCGTCGGTCTTGCTGAGTTTGTTATTTGAACCGAAGAGAATGGACTCTGTTTTGCCCATGTGTAATGATAGTTTGTTGTCGGCGAGCCATATGCAGATTTTGCCTAGTTCAGAGCTGAGGGCTTTTTCAACCTGTAACTTGTTCTTGTCAGAGACCAGCAGGGCTGAGTCGTCCGCAAACAGGAACAAGTTGCAGTCACAAGCTGACGACATGTCATTTGCATAAATTAGGAATAGTAGCGGTCCTAGTATGCTTCCTTGTGGAACACCACAGCTCACTGTGAGGGGGGGGGATAGGGTACCGTTTACTTCCACCATCTGTTCCCTCCCCTCCAGGTAGGATTGTATCCAGCTCACTGATAAACTATCAAAACCAATTGCTTTTAGCTTGTCAATCAGAATGGTGTGATTGACAGATTGGCACACACACACACACACACACACTTCAGAAACAAACATAGTATCAATGAGAGCATCAATAATACACCTGAGTGATGCCTAGTAAAAAAAAAAAAAAAAAAAAATGTTGGGGCCCCCTTCCAGTGCTGGGCCCTTGGAATCATCCTAAGCTACCCCCCCCCCCCAGCTACGCCCCTGGGTGGCCGATCGGCGCAATCGCTTAACAGGATGTGCCATAGAGGTTGTGCTAGACGTCCGTAGTACTTCCGGGCACTCGCTATAGGTCCCGGGACTCTGGCTCGTCACGCTACACAGTGATCGATTGCCAATAACTCGATAAACAACATGATTTGGACGTATATACCATTATACAAGCTGGAGATGGACCGGGTAAATTTACATCCCATAATGATAAGACTTCTACTCTACGATGATCGCCCAACGGCGCGCGGAGACTGGGGTGAGTTTCAGCGTGTAACGTTACCGTCTTCGATACTAGAGACGAGATGTCTAGGGAGGAGTAAGTTTCACTACTCCAGTAATTAAAGTATGTTTATATCCTTAAAGAAACTCCAAATAATTAAAGTGCAAATATTACTGTTATGTTGTGCTAAGAATTTTGGACGTAATGATATGAAATATGTTGTGTTAAAGACCGAAGAAATCACAAGTTTGCAATACAATTCTTTCTGAACCAATTTGGAAAATACCTATAATACTGAAAATTAGCTGCTTCTAAGGGATATTAACTTAAGCTAAAAGGAATGATTAAAATACAACTGGTTGGCTTAAAACCAAGTAGACTAAAATAGGTAATGATAATTTAGAGTTCCTTTGTTCTTGTTAAAACCTACCCATAGGGCTAAATTGGGGCTTTAGAAATAACCACAAATTTCTGAAAAGACTTGAAATAATTGTCTAAGTCTTGTCATAACTAATCTTTAACCTATTAGTCAGTGAAATGAAATACTGTATACTTTAAGCACGGTAAAACAGAACAGTACGTTTGTGCTTAAAAATAGACAGGCCTACCTTCTAAATTCAAATAAAACTCCATATTTGGTACTGTTGTGACCCCTCAAACTGGCCGCTATGCGCCTTAGCCAATCAGGAAGTAGAAGACTCCTCCCCTCTGACGTAAGGTCTAGCGTATTCTAGGGGGAGGAGTCTAAGCGTTAAAATAGCCTGCAACGACAGCAGGAACAGACACGCTTTTTGAACTCACCACCGGAAGACACGAGGAAGAAGCTTTTGGAGACGAGAAACCGGATCTCTTTGTTGTTACCAGGCAACAGAGAAAATCAACAACGCCAGACGAGATTCGACCATCGGGCCTACATTGACCATTCTTTAATCTACTTTTTGATTAGTCTGATATAAGTGGTCGGTGGCATAGTACCTTGAGTACACTTATATCATTGCACAATCCATTTTTGTATTGAACCAGATCATCTTTGTTCACTGTTGGAATTGAAATAAAGAACAGATCTGAATAGTACTAGAACATTCTCAGCTTCCTCATTGATGCTTCCTACTCTCGCCGCCGTTATAACAAGACCGTGCTGGTCTTTATAAGTAGAAGGGGTTTTAACAGACGGACAAAACACAACGCAGGGTACAAGATACATCTAGTTCTTAAAGGTAGAACCATTTACCCATTTTACTATACAGGTAAAGTACAATTTGTGTCAGGATGTCCCTGATGTTTCATTTAAATTAGGTTTTAAGCTGTCTTTTGAAGTTTTAGGGGTCACAAACCAAACAGGTGGAGAACCACTGAACTATTTGACGGCTACTACTTAATGTTAGTCATGGCATGAGCATTGTTCACATGGTAACAGCAGAATTAGAAGAGGTGAAGTCACTGAAGTCATTCAGCTCTGGGAGATGATGCTTCTTCTTAACAATGCAATTAGTCTCCCGATGGTGACGAGGGAAGCCATCCTCCATCATCTCTACGACATCCTCTTATTATTCTAGCATGTGACTCAAGGAAACTATAAAAGAAGGAAGGGTCATCATGTCAGAATACCAGCTTTATAATATATATATGCTTTGCTTGGTGCCAGACTTTGGTGCCAGTTCTATTGAAGCCTATATTAAAATTAAAAATATATAAAAGCTATCTGAGGAAATATACATCAACCAATCTATCACATGTTAGCTAGTTAACAATGCAACAAATTGCCGATGATTCTGACATCCGAGGTAATAACCTGTTCAAATGACTGATCCCATTCAACTCAATGTCGGCTGAACTGAACATTTCCACACTTGGCACCAACGTGCGTTCACGCGTTACACATCGACATGATGACCCTTCCTTCTCTTATATAGTAGTTTCCTTTATGTGACTCAGGAAGTTGGAATGTTCAACACAACTGCCACTGGAATGTTCATCCAAACGACACACATCAACTTTCTGATTATCTGGAATGTTCATCCAAACGAAGCAGTTGCCATGGCAACACATCAATGTTTTGACTCTAGAATGTACAGTTCATCCAAAGAAATCTGTTGCTATGGCAACACATCAACTTTCTGAATCTCATCCACAAAACCAGCACTGATTTCCATGCCAATCAAAAATTATATGGCAGCCATTTTATACTAAGCACAATGAACTATAGCCCCACTCCTAAACCTAACCCTGAAGTCCAACGCACACGGCAGGCGATTTTTGCCAGGCGGCCGACTTTTTTTGCGAGGCGACCGACATAATTGTATCGCGTCCATTGTTATGAATGAGACAACACACACGGCAGGAGATTTTGAAGCGACGATTGCGCAGCAATTTCTGTCGCCTGGCTAAAAATCGCGTCGAACCTATTTTTTGAGGCAACGGCAGGCAACGGCAGGTGACACAGCAAGGACAATGAGGTTACTTCTACTGGTGTATCATTTGTAATATAAATGAATTTATCAATACATTCATTTATCAATAACCTACGTATTATTACTGTTATAATGTGGGTTCACCGGGTTACGTCAGTCAGACCTTCACCTGCAGTGTCCTATGAGACACACCTACTTAGGTAGTATAATGAGTAACAGCTGTGTGTTGCACTGGACCTGTATTGCTTTTGACAGCGTGAAATAAACATCACAAAAGAACATTTGGACTGGACCTTTACATTATTACATTGGCGACGAGGATAAACTAAACAGCTTGGAGTTTTAGCCGAACGTTAGAAAAATGACGACGTATGGGAAAATCCAGGAGTTTGATCAAGAAACAGATGATTGGCAGCAGTACGTGGAACGTCTGGAATTCTACTTTGTGGCTAACAAGATCACAGATGCAGGACAAAAGCGAGCCATATTCCTGAGTGCATGTGGAGGAAAAGTCTACGCTATGCTGCGCGATTTGTGTCTGCCGGGTAAGCCAGGAGATTCGGACTTGACGGGACTATTGAAACTGTTGAGTGATCACTTCACGCCTAAACCCAGTGCCATTGTGGAGCGTTTTAAATTTCATTCGAAAACGAGACAGCAAGGACAGTCTGTGTCATCATTTGTAGCCGAGCTGAAGAGAATCACTGAACATTGTGGGTTTGGCGCTACGTTAAATGACATGATTCGAGACAGACTGGTGTGCGGGATAAATGACGATCGCATTCAAAGGCGTCTGTTAACACTTTGATCGACATGGTTAAATTCATAATTTACCATCCCTAGCCAGCTCTATTTGTCTATGGAGAAGTTCCCCTTCTTTGCAGGGCTATAACTTTTTAAATTCTATTGCTAAATTGACATTATTATGGCCCATTCAATGTCCTATATCCATTGTTCAGGGTGTAGCAACGTTATACTTTTTCATTCACATATTCATACTAAAATATGGTCTAAAGTATAAGTATGTTTTTATCGTTTTCTGCAGCTTTCTCCAGAACTTGATTTATAGCCCCAAATGCATTATATTGATGATCAAATACAGTTTGGTAGCGATCGGTGCCAGATGAAAAATTTCAACTGGAGGTACTTCTAGAAGTTACTACGTATCATCTGATATTGACCGGATGGGCGGGGGGTCGTTTATAATTCCGTGGGCAACGTTATATCATTCGTCTAGTGTGGGTCATATGGTCATCAGAGCAGTTTATATGGAACACGTTAGAAAATAACGCTGGATCTTACCGTATGTTCCTCGCGCCGTTGGACGATCAGCTTGGAGTAGACAGTTTTCGATTATGGGATGTTGATATAGATGAACCATTTCCAGGTTGTATAATACTATATACGTCCAAATAACGTTGTTTATTGAGTTAGGGCGAGCGATTGATTATCCAGTGTGTTGAGATGGAGTCCGGCTAACGATCGCGAGTGCCCGGACGAAATATGGATGAGCACTTCTTGTTTGGCGCGCCCCTCCCTCTTGGCTGATCTGCCGATCGGCCACCAGATGGCGCTCTTGAACCGTTAGACAGTTGAGTGGAGCTCACCAGTACATCTCATGTCTCCGGAGGAGAAATATGATTTCGATCACAGATTTTTGAAATATTGATATCAAAGACGAGTTACGGCGTCTTCGGCAGAATGAGCATGGCGAGCAAAGACGAGTTACGGCGTTCCCGGCGATTAAAGTGTTAACAGAACCGGATGACAGACTCACGTTGGCCAGGGCTATTGAGTTGGCAATCACTATGGAAACAGCGGCTAAAGATATAGCGGAGCTGCAGCAAACGGGAGTGGAGGGACCCATTCATAAATTACAACTACAACCTGCAGCACCGGAGCGCAGACCACCGTCGGCAGGAATCGGATGTTACAGATGTGGAGGGAATCACAGGCCGGCAGATTGCCGATTCATTTGCCACAACTGCCAAAGACGAGGACATTTGGCTAGAAAATGCCGCAGCCCCAGGCAGGTCAGACAGCCCCGACAGAACCGGGGAAATGGACTGGGTGCAACCCACACAATGGAGTATGAAGAGGAGGATTATACACACAATCTGTATAATCTGGATGATGGAGAGAGAGTGGAGCCATACAGAGAGCAAGTGTCGGTGAATGGACATGACATTGACTTTGAAGTAGACACTGGTATGACTATTATTAGTGAGGAAACCTACACTAAGATGGGAGGGGGGCCACTCCATCAAACAAAAATAAAACTGTACACATACACCAGAGACCGAGTAGGAGTGTTAGGCAAAATGCACGCACAAGTCACCTACAAAGGGCAGACCAAGAAATTAGCATTGCTGGTGGTAAAAGGGGAGGGGCCTAATCTGATGGGGAGAAATTGGCTCAAAGCTATGCGGCTAGACTGGAGAGCCATTTTCAGACTACAGATAGGTCAGCAGCAGGAGTTAAATGCTCTGCTAGCACAACATGAGGATGTTTTTAAAGGCGAGCTGGGCACTTTGGTAGGGGCTACAGCCAAGATATATGTGGACCCAGAAGCCAAGCCACAGTATTTGAAAGCCAGGCCATTACCCTATGCTCTCAAGGAGAAAGTGGAGACAGAGTTGGTCAGATTGGAGAGGGCAGGCATAATTGAGCCTGTGGATTTTTCAGAGTGGGCAGCTCCCATAGTGCCCATACTAAAACCAGACAAGACAACCCGAATATGTGGGGACTATAAAGTGACAGTGAATCCAGTGTCTAAGTTGGACAACTACCCTATTCCCAAAACAGAGGACTTGCTGGCGGTATTAGGGGGGGACAGAAATTCACAAAATTGGACATGTCACAGGCCTATCAACAGCTCCCACTGAATGAAGAATCTAAGAAATTCACAACAATAAACACCCACCGGGGTCTGTATCAGTACACCAGGCTACCCTATGGGGTGTCATCAGCACCAGGCATATTCCAGCGCACCATGGATAACCTACTACAAGGCCTTCCCCAGGTGGTGGTGAGAATAGATGATATTCTGGTGACCGGTGACGACGATGCCAGCCATCTACACAACTAAGAGGTAGTGCTGAAGAGACTCTCAGCTGCAGGACTGCGTCTGAGGAGAGACAAATGTGTGTTCATGGTACCAGAGGTGGTTTACCTGGGTTATCGAATTAACCACAAAGGGATTCAACCAGTGGCTGACAAGGTACAGGCCATTGTAAATGCCCCACAGCCGACTGACCAGACACAGTTAAAGTCTTTTCTGGGCATGCTAAACTATTATCACAAGTTCCTGCCAAATGTGTCGACCATATTGGAGCCACTACACAAGCTTTTGAGAAAAGAGATCCCATGGAGATGGGGAAAATGTCAGACCCAGGCATTTGAGGAGGCAAAAAAGTGCCTCCAGTCTGAAACATTATTAGTGCACTTTGATGAGACAAAGCCGCTCTACTTGGCTTGTGATGCATCACCTTATGGCGTCGGAGCAGTATTATCACACCGGTTTCCAGATGGCTCCGATGGCATGCTATTTATGTTAATTATTAATTAACAGGAACAATTTAAATAAATAACGTTGGAGATGGGATGTGTGTGCTAATTTAAGGCAGTCAATTGTGCTCTCTCTCTCTCTCTATATATATATAGACCGGTCTATCTCTCTCTTGATAGACAGGTCTATCTCTATCTCTCTCGATAGACTGGTCTATCTCTCTCAATAGACCGGTCTATCCTACATTATACGCGCAACCAATGAGTATATCTGACGGCCACGGACGGACCGGGTTAATGTTGGCATTATTTTTAGTATGTAAGCTATATAATGTGTTCTGTATATGTTTGATGCTGATGTTATTATGTGGAATTGCTTTGGGGAAAGTTGGGGCATGCGCGTGTGACAGGTGACAGTTGACAGGTCCGTTGTTGTGACAATGGACCTGTCGCATGCGCATGTGCCTCCCAACAAAACCCCAAAAGGGCGCGGAACTCCACATAATAACGTCAGCATCAAACATATACAGAACACATTATATAGCTTACATAAATTATACATTACATACCAACCATGGAGTTCAAGTTTCAAGTTTCTTTAATAGTTGTCATACAGAAGTACAGAATACTTTTATACAAAATGCTTCTTACTGTTACGCTCCAGAGACTGTGCAAGACAAGATAAGTATGAAATAGAATAACATAGTATAGCATGTAAATTAGAAGTAAAAAAATAAGGTCACAGTGTTCAGTATAGACATATGTACAATGTTCGATGCAGAATAGACGTAACTGAGTTACCATATAATATACAATACTATGCGGTGTACTAATATACAATACTATATAGTGCAAGGCAGAAATGGGATGAGGTGCAATTTAGGTACAATTTACAGTAGGTGTACGAGTTGTAGTGCAAATCCTTTATCAATAAATATAAAGTGTGTTTGTGTGATCTAAAGTGTGGAGAGTGGGTGCTGCAGTGTGTTGTTTGTTTAAGTGAGTGTGTGCGTGTGGGTGTGTGTGCTGTGTGCATTTGATGGTTGTTGCATAGTGTTTATTGTTCGTTTAGCAGCCTGATGGCCTGGGGATAGAAGCTTCTTCTGAGTCTTTCTGTGCTCGCCTTAAGACTCCGGTATCGCTTGCCTGACCGCAGCAGTTCAAAGAGGCAGTTGTTCCGGTGGCTCGAGTCCTTAATAATTCTCTTAGCCTTCCCCCTGCACCGCTTGTTGTAAATGTTCTGGAGGGTGGGAAGCCCCCCTCCAATTGTGCGTTCGGCTGAACGTGTCACTCTTTGTAGTCTGCTACGGTCTTGTGCAGTGCTATTCCCAAACCAGGAGGTGATGTTGCCAGTCAGGATGCTCTCTATTGTACATGAGTTGGAGGGTAGGATGGATGATCTGAGAGCGAGGGTCCGGTTCCAACGGGAGATGAGAGACATCAACATTATATGTCTCACAGAGACATGGCTCACGTCGACGACCCCAGACAAAAGCGTCTCTCCCTCGGATGCCTTCACAGTCTTACGTGCAGATCGCAACGCTGGCTCAGGAAAGACCATCGGCGGCGGAGTCTGCCTCATCACGAACAATTCCTGGGTTAATCCCGAGGGGGTGCAGGTCCTCTCAAACTCGTGTTCGCCGGACTTGGAACATCTTTCTATCCTATGTCGTCCGTTTCACCTCCCGAGGGAGTTCACAGCAGTCGTCATGACTGCCGTGTATATTCCCCCACACGCGAACACGGGCAAAGCGCTGGGCGAATTACACGATCATCTCAACAGACACCAGATCAAACACCCAGACGCAGCGATGGTAGTGGCCGGCGATTTCAACCAGGCCAACCTGAAGAAAGTGATGCCGTCCTTTTTCCAACACATCGCTTGCTCCACCAGAGGGAAGAACACACTCGACCACTGCTATTCCCCGTTCAAAGCGGGTTACAAGGCAGTAGCCGCTCCGCCATTAACGGGGTCCACAAGCTCGAGCGATCATGACTCCATCTTGTTATTTCCGGCATATCAACAGAGATCACGTGACGCCGTCGTGTCACGTGAGACTAAGAAGTGGACCGACGAATCAGAGGCCACGCTCAAGGACGTGCTTGCAGACACGGACTGGGATATGTTCATAGGAAGTGCCAGTGACGTCAGTGAATTAGCAGACATAGTGGTGTGTTATATAACAACAATAGCTGATGGTATTGTCCTCAGGAAAACGGTGCGGATTTTCCCAAACCAGAAACCGTGGGTGGATAGCACTATTAGAGCAGCTCTGAACTCTCGTACCACCGCCTACAACCTGGGTAGAGAGTCAGGAAACATGGAGGAGTATAAGGCTTCAGTCTATACTCTACGCAAAGCAGTCAAACTTGCTAAGAGGACATATGCTGACAAACTGGAGACACAAATGGCACAAAACGACACAAGAGGATTATGGCAGGGACTGAAGTCAATAACTGACTATAAAGTCAGCGCCCCGTCAATGGGGAGCGACGACGCCTCCCTCGCGGACAAGCTCAACACCTTCTACGCTCGGTTTGGTGTAGACAGTGGCGCTGCTGGCTCTCCGGCTAGTGACGTCACTGGCGCGCCGGCTGTTGTGGAGGGGGGGGGGCAACCGCGAGGGGGGGGGGACGCTCTCTCGTTGTCGGAACACAGTGTGAGAAGAGCATTTATGCAGGTGAACACCAGGAAGGCTGCTGGCCCAGATGGCATAACAGGACGTATACTCAAGACCTGTGCCAACCAGCTGGCCCCTGTGTTCACCGTCATATTTAATCAATCACTGGCGGAGTCAGTGGTCCCTGCCTGCTTCAAGAGGTCTACCATCATCCCTGTGCCGAAGAAACCCTCCCCAGCATGTCCAAATGACTACAGACCGGTGGCACTCACCTCTGTGGTCATGAAATGTTTCGAGAGGCTGGTCAAGGACCACATTTGTGCCTCCCTCCCCAGTGATATGGACCCTATGCAATTTGCATACAGGACAAACAGGTCCACCGACGACGCGGTCTCCCAGGTACTGCACAGCACCCTCTCGCACCTTGACCGTCAGAAGGGGGGCTATGTGAGACTGTTGTTCATTGACTACAGCTCAGCGTTCAACACCATAGTCCCCACCAGACTGGTGGACAAGCTGATCGAGCTAGGTCTGAGCTCCGCCCTGAGCGCCTGGGTACTGGACTTTCTGAGCGAAAGACCCCAGGCGGTCAGGGTGGGGGGTCAGACCTCCAACACCATCACCCTGAGCATCGGGTCCCCCCAGGGCTGTGTTCTGAGCCCCCTGCTGTACTCACTCTACACACACGACTGTGTGGCCAAGTTCAGCTCCAACTCCATAGTGAAGTTCGCAGATGACACGGTGGTGGTGGGGCTGATCTCGGACAACAACGAGAAGGCCTACCGGGAGGAGGTGGAGGTACTGGAACGCTGGTGCCAGGACAACAGCCTGCTCCTGAACATTGGCAAAACCAAGGAACTGATCGTGGATTATAGGAGAGGACAGCAGGGGACACACACACCACTGATGATAAACGGGGCTACCGTGGACAGGGTGAGCAGCTTCAAGTACCTGGGGGTCCACATCTCAGAGGACCTGACATGGTCAACACACATAAGCACAGTAGTAAATAAGGCGAAACAGCGTCTCTACCACCTGAGACAGTTAAGGAAGTTCAGAGTATCGGGGAAGATACTCCAGTCCTTCTACTCAGGAGCTGTAGAGAGCATCCTGACCGGAAACATCACTGCCTGGTATGGAAACAGCACGGCACAGGACAAGAAGGCCCTACAGAAAGTGGTGCGCTCAGCCGAGCGTACCACGGGTATTGCACTACCCCCCCTGCAGGTTCTATACAACAAGAGGTGCAAATCCAGAGCCTGCAGGATAATGAAAGACCCTCACCACCCCAATAACAGCCTGTTTCAGCTGCTGAGGTCAGGCAGACGCCTGCAAATCTCAGCTACTAGGACAGAGCGGTTTAGGCTCAGCTTCTTCCCCCAGGCCATCAGAGCCATGAACAATGTACATTGAGTGCTCAGAACATTGAACTGTCCACACACAAGCACACATGAACACACACACGACACGCACACTGTGCACGCTCACACACGAGCAGCCACTTAACACTTTAGCATGAGCGGGCACACACTCAGGCCGCACGCACCCTCACTTATTGCCAAAAGGAAAGGCCACTTTAAATTAGTATTAGCAACAGTAACAGTGTATTGCACTACTATTACTACTACTGTTAACTGCCAACTGTTACCCGTCATTGCACAAATTTATTGTTACCTGCTACCTGTTATTGCACAATTTTATTGCACACATTTTCTGTATTGGATTCTATTATATGTTATATGTTGTACCAATTGCACATCGTTGTGGGCAAGACCACCCGCATTTCATTGTATATCCGTATGCCGTGACAAATAAAACTCTTGACTTGACTTGATGAGTAGAAGTTCCTTAGGATCTTCTGACTGACTTGGAACTTCCTTAGGCGCCTGAGGAAGTAGAGGCGTTGTCGTGCCTTCTTCACAACACTGTCAATGTGTGTGGTCCATGTCAAATCCTCAGATATGTGGGCTCCGAGGTACTTGAAACTGTTCACTCTCTCAACCGGTGCCCCGTCGATGCTGAGGGGGCTGTAGTCCTTGACCCCCGACCTCCTGAAGTCCACAATCATCTCTTTTGTTTTGCTGACGTTCAGGGAGAGGCAGTTCTCCTGACACCACTGTGACAGATTCTCTACCTCTTCCAGGTAGGCCCTCTCGTCGTTGGCAGAGATCAGGCCCACCACTACTGTGTCATCAGCAAATTTGATGATTGTGTTGTTGTTCCGCTGTGCTACGCAGTCATGTGTGTACAGGGAGTAGAGGAGGGGGCTCAGAACACAGCCCTGGGGGGCCCCTATGTTGAGCGTGATGGATGAGGAGGTGCAGTTGCCTGCTCTTACCACCTGGGGTCTGCCCGTCAGGAAGTCCAAGACCCACTGGCAGAGGTCATAGTTCAAGCCCAGGTCCCTGAGCTTGGCTATGAGTTTGGAGGGGACTATGGTATTGAATGCTGAGCTGTAGTCGATGAACAGCATTCTCACATAGTTCCCCTGCCTCTTGTCCAGGTGTGATGCTGCTGTGTGCAGCACATGGGCTATGGCGTCCTCCGTGGACCTGTTGGGGCGATATGCAAATTGCAGGGGGTCCAGGTTGGACGACGAAAAATTCCGGTAAACCGGTCGGCTCTGGTGTGGGGTGCCAAGCGATTGTCGTTGAGCGACAGACGATCGCATCGTCAGGCGATGTCAGTCGCCCGCCGTGTGCATTTGACTTAACGATAACCATAACAATAACAATAACCAAAACCTTAACCATAACCATAACCTAATGTCACTTAACTGCAGAGTCCAAATGACCATTCTAGAATGTAGAATGAGATTGTCCTTTCTATCAATGTAATTTCTATGGTGCCAGTAGAATTAATTAATAATTAATAATGTTAATAATGATAACATATACTTGTATTAAACCCCTTGGGGGAAATTTGTCCTCTGCATTTGACCCATCCTAACTATTTAGGAGCAGTGGGCAGCCACACAGTGCGGCGCCCAGGGACTAACTCCAGTTGTAATGCTAGTATCTTGGTCAAGGGCAATGGCTGGAGTATGTAACTAGCATGTCTTTTTATGGTGTGGGAGGAAACCAGAGTACCCGGAGGAAACCTACTTAAACACGGGGAGAACATGCAAACTCCACACAGAAAGGCCCCCTGCTGGGGTTTGAACCCAGGACCTTCTGGCTATGAGGCAACAGTGCTGACCACTGCACCGCTATGCCCCTAATGACCCCTAGTGGTGTCATTCCTACTGGAGCTATCCTCACTGAGAATATATGCACTTGTGGTATCGTGCTTCAGCTAAAAATATCCCCCAAATGGTATACTATGTAAATCTGATTGTAGGTCATAGGGTTGATGCTGGGAGTTAGTCACATCCCTGCATGTTCTGCAGAACTGTTGCGGTCAGGCAAGCGCTACCGGAGTCTCATGGCCAGTACAGAGAGACTCAGAAGGAGCTTCTATCCCCAGGCCATCAGGATGCTCAATGACTCTATGTAACAACCCATCATCTACTCATTGCACACACATCTGTAACACTTCCTCCGGTCCTGGTCCTGTGGGACCAGGACTCAGACATTCATATGCACAAGTACCTCCCATTAACAATAACACTCAATCAACATTGCCACCCGGTGGGCTGATGCCGATCTGGCATCAGCTCACACACCAACTCATTGTTATTTATTGTCAGTTGTGTTTGTTGTGTTTATTGTCTGTTGTCTCCACTTTGTTAGTCTTGTGTTCCCCTGTCTGTGGTTTGTAATTATGTTTTAGTCTGGTTGGTTATTTGTTATTGTTTCCCAGTGTACTCTGTGTTCTATTGTTTCTGTCTACCACACCTGTGTCTTGTTTGTAAATTACCCTCTGTGTCTATCAGTGTCTTGTCAATTAGTCTGTGTATATAGTCCTGTCTGTCCTGCCCTGCTGGGCGCGATCATTGTTAAATGTTACCTGTGTGTGTTAGTCGTGTATGTACCTTGTTGTGTAGTAAACTGTTCATCGTCACGCTCTGTCTCCGGTCTCATCAATACTCTGCCATCTGGGTCCATCATGCCAAAGAAGCGTACTAATCGTAACAGAATGATCGCGCCGAACTTGGACCCGGCAGAGAGGAGAGACGGAGCCAGCTTCGCGCTCGGGATCCTGGGCGCTTCCGTCCTGCGTGCCGACCAGGCGACCGCTCTGGGTCTGGCACCATGGGACGCAGTGGCTGGGCCAGCGGCGCCGATGACATCGGGTGCTTGCGCCGCGGCCACCCCGGTGCTGGATCCCTGGGTGGGGAGTCGCCTGGTCCGCAGGGGAGCGTCGGGGACAGGGCGCGGATCCCGAGGCCACAGCCCCAGGGGAAGGGGTTCCCAGGACCGCAGGTCTTCCTCGCCGGCCTGGTCGAGGTCTCCTCCGCCCTGGGAGGTTCCAGAAGACGAGCCACCACCATGGCAGACCTGGAGGACGACGTCGGATTCCGCTGCCGGAGGGACCCCGGTTGGGGGTCCTGCACCGCGTCCTGTCGCCAGGGAGCCTCCGGTTCGGGGTTCGGCGGGGGGTCTCGCCACCGTGGAGACCCCAGCCCCAGGTCGCGCTCCGGAGCCGTCGCCTCTTCCCCCCATCCTTCCCTGCTCCAGCCCTCCTCGTCAGCCCCCTCCCCCCGTTCCTGTTCCCGCAGGCCCCGTCCCTCGAACCCCCATCCTCCCCCCTCCTCTTTTCGCCGATGCGGCTTCCGTCCCCCCCACCCTCCCCGTTCCCGGGGGGCCTGTTGGGTCGCCTGGGAGTCGACCTTCGAGGGCGGGGTACTGTAACACTTCCTCCGGTCCTGGTCCTGTGGGACCAGGACTCAGACATTCATATTCACAAGTACCTCCCATTAACAATAACACTCAATCAACATTGCCACCCGGTGGGCTGATGCCGATCTGGCATCAGCTCACACACCAACTCATTGTTATTTATTGTCAGTTGTGTTTGTTGTGTTTATTGTCAGTTGTCTCCACTTTGTTAGTCTTGTGTTCCCCTGTCTGTGGTTTGTAATTATGTTTTAGTCTGGTTGGTTATTTGTTATTGTTTCCCAGTGTACTCTGTGTTCTATTGTTTCTGTCTACCACACCTGTGTCTTGTTTGTAAATTACCCTCTGTGTCTATCAGTGTCTTGTCAATTAGTCTGTGTATATAGTCCTGTTTGTCCTGCCCTGCTGGGCGCGATCATTGTTAAATGTTACCTGTGTGTGTTAGTCGTGTATGTACCTTGTTGTGTAGTAAACTGTTCATCGTCACGCTCTGTCTCCGGTCTCATCAATACTCTGCCATCTGGGTCCATCATGCCAAAGAAGCGTACTAATTGTAACACACATCCACATGTACACACTAACTTTTAAACAAACACTCACCTTAACACTCACTTTAGACACTTTAACACTACATTATATTGATCTATTATTAAAGAGATTTGCACTACATTCATACCTCATTTGCGTGCGAGCGTGCGCAAATGCGTGCGCGCGCGCGCGTGTGTGTGTGTCAAAGTCAAAGTTTATTGTCGCTTCTCATAATGTCAAGATTGTGTTTCCCCCTTCCCACCGTGTATATGAAAAAATATCTAATATAAACATAAAGTAACATATAGGACACTATAAACATAAGTAACATATGGGACACGATGTACATACACTATACAGGACTATATATCCAGTATAAACAGTGGCAATTTTTTTTTTATGTATGATTGAAATAAATATAGTCTGTAAAAGAGAACGTGTGTGTGTGTGTGTGTGTGTGTGTGTGTGTGTGTGTGTGTGTGTGTGTGTGTGTGTGTGTGTGTGTGTGTGTGTGTGTGTGTGTGTGTGTGTGTGTGTGTGTGTGTGTGTGTGTGTGTGTGTGTGTGTGTGTGTGTGTGTGTGTGTGTGTGTGTGTGTGTGTGTGTGTGCGTGCGTGCGTGCGTGCGTGCGTGCGTGCGTGCGTGCGTGCGTGCGTGCGTGCGTGCGTGCGTGTGTGTGTGAATGGCAGGAAATAACTGGATTGATAGATGGATTGATGGAAGGAGGAATGGAAGGGAGTGTAAGTGTGATCTTTCTCTTGATATGCTTATTAACCTGAAAAATAAAAACACAAACACCACATGCATGTCAACAGGTTATCGGGCTCATAATTGCGGAGATGAGCATCAAACATACAGGTTGCAGTAGCACCTCCTTCCTGGCAAAGAAACTCATCAGCCTACAGTACCTCAGCTGTTGTTCCAGTGCGCTGCTCATCATCTTGATGGACAGTTCCAGCTTGTCCGTCTGCTGCTTTCACGACTATCCCCTCAAAACACAATGAAATTCAAGAATAAACACAATTTGGGCTAAAACCGCACAAGTCACACATTTTTTTGTCTACATCATGTAACCTACTGTTGGCTACAGCACAGATTCTCAAACTTCTTCATGTCAAGGACCCACAAGGTTATGGGCCCTGGGCAGTACCTTGTAGCCTAGACTTAAGACCACAACCATATATATTACGGTGATGACAAATTATTATTATATTATCTTTCTTTTGTTGTCTCAACCAATGAATTGACATAACCTTGATCATCTGGTGCAAGCCAAGGGAGCACGTTGTGCCAACGGGAGAAAAGGGTTCAATGGAAACCACTGTAGAAGAGCACTCGCAAAAATGCCTGCACCCTGCCCATTTGTTAACATCAGCTAGATACACCCTACCCATCTGTTAACATCAGCTATTTATACAACGGCATGCAAATGTCTCGATTCTGATTGGCTGAAACAGTACAGTTACACGTGGGTATTTGTAATAACCCCACGCTCTTGGTCCCAGGACCCGCCCACGACCGCATTACTATCACTCCGCCATGCGAGTTTTTAGAAGTGACAGCAAGATGGCGGACAGTAAACATTACGAAAGGATATGGTGATAGGGTCATAAAGACTAAATGAAAAACGATTCTGTCATGGCGAATGTGTTAGTTTCTTAAACAATGTTGGATGATGTAATTGATGGGTCATGAGTCATTGTGGAACAAAATAAAAATCGCGCCATTTGATTGATTGATTGATTAATTGCAAATTTTTAGGGCTGTCAGTTTATCACGTTAATTATATTAATTAATTACACAGCAAATTATCGCGTTATGAAAATTAACTCAAAATTAATTAAAAAAAAAAAAAACGTAGAATACACATTACAGATTTTTTTTTTATATGGTCCATTTGCATGTTCTTGGTATCTGATTCTAGGGACATCTATGGATCTCAGGGAATGTATTCCCAGTGTCAGAAATACTGTGTCTGTTACTAGGCTTGAGTAAATTGTAATGAACCAAATGAGAATATCAATTAAATTTTTTTATTATCTTTGACTGTGAATAACACTATGCTCAAATTGACCAGACCTGAAAAATCTAAGCAAATTAATAGATGGAAGATGATTAAACAGAAGGTTTTGTAGATACAGTACTGAATTCTGCCATCCGGACACATGCAATTTGAAATATGATTATAGAATGAATATCAGGCATAAAATGGTTATGCGATTAAAATGTGATTAATTAGATTAATTAATTACAAATCCTGTAATTAATTAGATACATTTTTTTAATCGCCTGACAGCACTAAACATTTTATTACTGTCCGCCTTGTTTCCAACTGGTTAAGTTTAGGCACTCTTTCGAAGTCGCTCTCTTTCGAAGTTGGTTAAGGTTAGAGTTTGTCTTTAGAGCAGGGCGATAGACCACCAGCCCTGATTCCAAACTCTAACCATAACCAACTCCGAAAGAGAGCGACTTCGAAAGAGTGCCTAAACTTAACCAGTTGGAAACAAGGCGGACAGTAATAAAATTAGCAATCAATCAATCAATCAATTCAATAAAATTCACCTAAAAGTACATACTCAAGTAAATGGAAGCTTGCTCCACTTCTACAAGGTCCATTTGTATGTTCCTGGTATCTAGGGACATCTATGGACCTCAGGGAATGTATTCCCAATGTCAGGAATATTGTGTCTGTTACTATGCTTGAATAAATTGTAATGAACCAAAGGAGAATACGATAAATTATTTAAAAAAAAATGTATCTTTATCTTTGACAGTGAATAACACCATGCTAACATTGACCAGACGTGAATAATTAGCTACTGAGCTCATTCAGCACCTTCTTGAGATCAAGTGTACAAAAGATATAAGCAAATGAATAAAGGGCAGATGATTTACAGGCGTTTTTGTAGATACAGTACTGAATTTTGCCATCCGGACAAATGCAATTTGAAATATTAATATAGAATATCTTATTATGGCCAAGTCATACATCTATGGATCGGGCCAAATCTCCTCTATCCAATGGCAGTGTTCAATCTGGATTTAGTACCACCAGGTGCCCCTGACAGGGCAGCAAAAACCGTGAATGAAATCTACTGTAAGTACAATTTTCATTTTTCATCAGATTGAGACGTGTTTTTTTTCTAGATGTTCACAGAAAGGTAAATAAACAAACTATGTCCTATTTTATGGCAATAACATTCAGGTTTGTTTCGACCCGTGAGACATAATCATGAAAAATAACGTTGAAAAATTATTTCACACCAGACTGCTCCAAGTTTGACAGGGGCTGGCGTGAGCTGGGTAGTGTAGTTTTATGAAATTCGAAAGCCAATCGAAAACCCATCGAAAGCCCTGGGTCTCTTCTTCCAAAGGACTACACTCACATTGGACTGCGCCATTTCCTCGCGTCAATAACCCGCCGGTTTCCGACTCAATGATTTATATAAACTCATATGTATTCATATAATAATAATAGGCCTACTTATAATAATACATTTTATTTGGTGGCGCCTTTCACGACACCCAAGGTCATCTTACAGATCATAAAAACACAGCAAGGCAGTTAAAAGTCGAGGTTAAAAACTAAACAAACAAACAGCAGGGGGTAAAGAACAGTGACACAGGTTATAGTGAATATGCAAGTTTAAACAGGTGGGTTTTCCATTGTGATTTAAATGATGATAGGAAGTCAGACTGTTGTACATGTGGGGGCAGGGAGTTCCAGGGTCTGGGAGCTGAGCAGCTGAAAGCTTGGGCACCCATGGTGCTGAGGCGTGAGCTGGGGATGGATAGGAGTCCAGTAGAGGATGAGCGGAGGGTGCGGGAGGGGGTGTATTCCTGGAGGAGGTCAGTGATGTAGATGGGAGCTAGATTGTGGAGGGCTTTGAAGGTGAGTAGGAGGTTTCGAATGAGGACGGGGGTGATGTGGTCGGATGAGTTGGTGCAGGTGATGATCCTGGCAGCAGAGTTTTGAATAATTTGGAGTCTGTTGAGGAGTTTGGTGGGAAAGCCGGTGAGGAGAGCGTTGCAGTAATCGACCCGGGATGTGAGGAATGAGTGGACCAGGGTTTCAGTGTTTGATTGGGACAGAGATGGACGGAGTCTGGAGATATTACGGAGGTGAAAGAAAGCAGACCGGGTGATGTTTTTCATGTGTGGTGCAAAGGAGAGGGAGCTGTCCAGAATGACACAGAGGCTTTTAACTTGGGGGAGAATGGTACAAAAAAAACGTCGATGGTGATGTTCGGAACTGGGGTGTTTTGTGATTTGGTGAGGGTGGATTTGGAGCCGATGAGCAGGGCCTCAGTTTTGCTGCCATTTAACTTCAAGAAGTTTCTGCTCATCCAGCTCCTGATGTCCTCAAGGCAGGTGGTGAGGGAGGTGGGGGGAAGGGCAGTGGTGGGTTTGGAGGAGATGTAGACCTGTGTGTCATCTGCATAGCAGTGGAAATGGACCCCATGGTGACGGAGGATTGTGCCCAGGGGAAGGAGATAGATGGTGAATAGGAGGGGATCCAATACTGACCCCTGGGCAGTGGCGAATCCTTATGGAAGCCAACGGAAGCCATGCCTCCCTAATATTAAAATATGAATTAATATCAAATATGAAATATGAAAAAAAAAATATATATATATATATAGTTTACATTCTTTTTCATCTGTGCATCTGTGTTATAATTTTTTATTTTTTTTTAAATGTCTCCCTCTTCTCCTTCTCACTCCCTCTAACACACTGTCAGACTCACTGTGCTCACTGCAGCTAGTATAGGAGAGAGGCAGGAGGTAGGTCTCTTTCTCCAGGCTTACAGCATTATAGAGTCCAAATCCGATCCTAGCCAATCAGATTCGAGCTGACTGCCACACCCTAAAAGTTTAAAACGGGGCTGAGAGGAAAACACTCAGCATATTTTCCCCTCTGCACTCTGAACATTGTATTAACCCGTAACTGTTCCCACGGGCCGAATATTGCCCCGATCCTCGCGAGATTAAATCCACGGGGACCTCTCGGCGTGCCGAAGCTTTTCCTAAATCACTTCCATCATCGAAAACGAGGGGAAAAGGTCGGCTCGCGACCCTGAAAATGTCGCGTGATTTTAAAAACGCTGTATTAAGTGAGCCTATTATGGGATCCACGCGAGCTTTCTATCGTGGAAACATCTGGGCGTCCCGCAACTTTTACTCATTCACATGTAGCCCCTAAAATGCTTAGAAAAGGAAAACAGAAAGCGTGGAATAAACTCGCCGAAACGGAAAAGTGTCCCACGGGCGCGCCGTGATTCCGATCCGCGTGAAAATATTGACGGCCATAGAGGAGACCGTGGGACACATTTTTGCAACCGAATATGTGTCTCGAATTTGCTCCCACGCGGCGCGCGAAATCGTGCAAGGAAAATCGGACCAAAAATGAACCAATGCTCCAGCAGTATTAATGACCCTGATGTAAACAAGACAAACGTCTTTCTCTGGTCTGCATCCCCTTATACAATTGTGTGTATTGAGCCGTACTGTATTGTACCCATTCTGCAATCTGTTAAATAAATAAAAATAAAGTTTGACTGGCCGCCGAGCCATACTGTAGTGTACATGGTGACTGCTTGACTTAAAAAAAAAAAGAAAAAAAAAAATATTAATAAAAATATTTAATACATTTTTTTTTAATACTTTTTTTTTGGCTTCCCCTGTTATTTTACCCACGCGACGCCACTGCCCCTGGGGGACACCCAGTGAAACAGCTGAACACCCTGACTTGTGAGTCCTGAGTTGTACAAACTGTTGTCTGTCAGTGAGGTAAGATGTGAACCAGGAGAGTGCAACACCAGTGATCCCAATGCCAGCCAGGCGGTCCAGGAGTAGTGGATGGGAGATGGTGTCAAATGCCGCGCTGAGGTCAAGGAGGATGAGGATGGTAAGAAGCCCATAGTCAGCTTCACGGAGGGGGTTGGTTATTTTGACAAGGGCTGTTTCGGTACTGTGTTGTGGGTGGAAACCGGATTGAAAGGGTTTGTGGAGGTTGTTTGTGTCGAGGTAGGATTGAAGCTGTGCGGCAACCAATCTCAAGGGTTGTTTATATGAAGGGAAGGTTGGAGATGCGCCTATAGTGGTTTAAGTTTTTTGAGGATGGGAGTGATTGCAGCCAGTTTGAGAGTGGGGGGTACAGTTCCAGAGGTGAAGAAGGAATTAATTATGTCCATGATCATGGGTGAAATTTATGGCAGACAGGCTTTGACGAGGGTGGTGGGAAGAGGATCAAGGTGACAGGTGGTAATAACACTTAAAATCATTGGTAAATGAATGAATGAATGATTTTATTTCGGTCTTCTTTTACAAAGCAATGTACAGTAGTAGAACATTTATAAACGAAAGAAAAATGACCGAAAAGGTGTAGGCTGAAGCCGAGGCTTAAAATTGTCTACCCTTTTTACATTACATTATTTACATACAAAAGAAACACAAAAAAGAAACATAATTCATTTCAAATCATTTTGCAAAAACAAAAGGTTACAAAAGTTTCATAGTTTTATATACAAAACGTATACACATTTATGTATTTGTTTTTATATATATCTTTTTTTTGTCACAATTTGAATACAGTTATGTTATAATAAAATATAATTAGGATAATAATAAGGTTTTATATTTATGTATCACCTTATATTTGAATAATTTCTTAAAGGGGACATGTACTATAAATGTAATTTTTCAGTCTCTAGCGTTGTATTATAGTAATAGGAGTTAGTATCAATGTGTTTTAGTGTCTAAATACCATATTGGCGGATTGCTCTGATTCAGCTCAGATAATTTCCTGCTCCAGTAAATTAGTCCATCCTGATTTGAAGGCCTGAGTCACGTCATTCAGTCTCTGGGTAAAAGACAGTGATGTGATTGGCTCTGTGGTTGTAGCTAATGCCCGCCCACAATCTACCTAGACTAGACAGCGAGTGGAAAACCACTTCCTCATACTGCGAGGCAGAGTGAAACCCGACACATCTGCATACTCTGGAGAGAGAGAGAGAAAGAGAGAGAGATAGAAAGGGAGAGATAGATGGAGAGACAGAGAGAGAGAGAGAGAGAGAGGGAGACAGAGAGAGAGAGGGAGGGAGCACTTGGGGGGGGGGGACCTGCCGCGCCACACGGGAGAGGGGAGTAAGGGAGCCCCCCCCCCCCCCCCCACAAGCTGCCGCAGGGAGAGAAAAAACGAAAGGAAGAGACGGCCTGTCTTTTCTCTCTCTCTCTCTCTCTCTCTCTCTCTCTCTCTCTCTCTCTCTCTCTCTCTCTCTCTCTCTCTCTCTCTCTCTCTCGCACCCCCCCCCTCTCTCTCTCTCTCTCTCTCTCTATCTCTCTCTGTCTACCAGTCACAGACTGTGTGGACTGACTGTCACTCAAAGTGCTTATGGGCGGAGCCAGGCCATAACAGCCTGAAATCTTGAAGCTGAAAAATTATGGTTTTGAGTACTTGATTAGAAATATAAAACAATGCATTTTTTTGAAAAAAAACTTACAGATGTCTTCAATAGACTAACAGGAATTGTGTAAAGTTGCCCAAATAGTGCTAGGAATAGCAGTACATGTCACCTTTAAATGTATGTATCTAACTGTGTATGTAACTACACATTTTTACTTCTTTGTCAAAGTTATTCCATAGTTTTACCCCCTTTAACAGATATACATCGACTTTTTATTAGGGATGCTCGATATTGGCTTTTTTACCGATACCGATATACCGATATTGTCCAACTCTTAATTTCCGATACCGATATCAACCGATATCAACCGATACCGATATATGCAGGGTTTCCCCCCCCAAAAAACTGAATAATATCAGGTAATTAACATTACATATCTCTTACATACTTTTACAATAAATAAAATAATAATTTGTTCTTACTTGATTGCCTGGGTAAATAAAGGTTAAATAAATGTTAAAAAATTTAAAATAAAAATTGAATTTTTTTTTTAAAACCGATACCAATATTTTCCGGTATCACATTTTGATGCCAATATCGGTAGGCCGATAATATCGGACATCCCTACTTTTTATATTTGTCCTTGCCTTTGCGATATTGAATACACAAGTCTATACTGGCTCTTTCTAGTCTGGAACAACTCCTGAATGGAACTAGGAAGTGAGTGCTTATGTGCTTTGTACATTATTATTGCAGTGCTAAGATCGACAATATCTTCCAATTTTAAGGTATTTGATTTAATAAAGAGTGCGTTTGTCGGTTCATAGTAATCTGCTTGATTCACAATTCTTATGGCTTTCTTCTGTATTATGAAAATTTGGTTAATGTTTGTTTTATGTGTTTCCCCATACCTCCACACAGTACGTTATGTATGGAACTATGAGCGAACAGTACAATAAATAGAGTGAGTTCTTGTTTAAAATATATTTAATTTAATATAATATTGCAATGCTTTTGGATATTCTTTTTTGTACGTATTTTTTATGTGATTTTTTAAACAAATGTAGTGCTGAAAATATACACTTTGACTGCTGTTTTGATAGGGTTAGGGTCTTTACTCTTGGCTACATTTGAAAATAATTTATTACATTAATTACATTGTATATTAATTAATACAGACTGTATTGATGAATGAATGAATGAATGACCTTTATTTATATAGCACCTTTCACAGCACGAATGCACAGGGTGCTTTACACTACAGCTTAATATAAAAACACAATAAAAACAAAATCAGAAATAAATGACAACAACAACAAACAGCAGTTAAAAACAGTGAAACCAGATAGAAAAAGTAGAATAAAAGAATTTGGATCTATTGATCTATTTATGGCGTGAAATTATTGTTGGTCCGGTACCGGGCCGCTCGGGCTTAAGGGGTTTTAAGAGCCAGACAAGCACGTCTGTGTGCTCATTCTATGGGGGAATATCCATTCTACAATCTACACTTTGAGTTATGTATTTTGGACCGTTAGTCGTGTTCGAGATTGGCGAGGCTGACGCAGGTCTGCGCCGTTTTTACTACGGCCTTGCCAAGCGCGTTGCATGACGGTTAGAATGTTGTCCAACTTGCTCTGGAAATCTGACTAGGCAAGCCGCGGAAATCTCACGGGAGCGAGCCATGCACAGCCTTCAGAGCGAGGCGCCACAGTACCTCTCACCCGACTGCTCGACGCAAATGCATGATGGGAAACGACTTGCGACGTCTGCGCAAAGCGCCCATTGGCTCAGAAAAAGTTGAAAACTTTATTAACCGATTGCAGAATGGGTACAATACAGTATGGGTCCCGTCTATCCCGTCTATCTATAGATTTATTATTATTATTGGATTTATAGTCATGAGTCATGACTCAATGAGCAATCTGAGCATTACCGCTCTATGTACAGTACTTCACTAAGCCGTCTGGCTCTCAGTTAACCCAATCGCTAGATAGATTAACGAATTCCATATAAATCTATAGTTCATTAATGATGCAGCAGCTGAGCTGATACTGTATCCCGCACACACACATACACATACGCGTCGTGCACGCTACAGCGTGAACGCGATGTGCGACTCCAGATGATAATAATAATAATAATAATAATAATAATAATAATAATAATAATAATAATAATAATAATAATAATAATAATAATAATAATAATAATAATAATAATAATAATAATAATAATAATAATAATAATAATAATAATAATAATAATAATAATAATAATAATAATAATAATAATAATAATAATAATAATAATAATAATAATAATAATAATAATAATAATAATAATAATAATAATAATAATAATAATAATAATAATAATAATAATAATAATAACAATAATAATAATAATAATAATAATAATAATAATAATAATAATAATAATAATAATAATAATAATAATAATAATAATAATAATAATAATAATAATAATAATAATAATACTAATACTAATACTAATAATAATAATAATAATAATAATAATAATAATAATAATAATAATAATAATAATAATAATAATAATAATAATAATAATAATAATAATAATAAATTAAGTCTTGATTCACATCAATTTGTGAATCCAAAATCCAAATCCAAAGGATAATTAGCTGGCCAAACATTATCAGTGCGCTCTCGAAATTATAATATGGTTATATTACATCTTACATGATAAAGCGTCTGCTGAATAATTCAGTTTTGCCTCAATATATACTGTATATATAGTTCTGTTTTGCCTCAATATACATTATATATATATATAATAATATATTGAAGCAAAACAGAATTATTCAGCTGTATGTGTGTGTTGTGTGTGCATGCGCTGCGGTGGGCAGGAGCGTGCAACAAGATGGTATAAAATATGGTATATTAATACAGTCTATTCCACTATAGGTATATAGTGTGCTGTGTGACGGCAATACATTTTAATCAAATCTAATTTTGCACACGGCCCTCGCATTATAATGAGCTGGACAGGTGTGTATTTGTGTGCGTGAACGCGATATCTGCCATGCGAGACTAGGTGAGAGCCGAGGCTGTATTCAAATCTGAAGTGTCCGCCTTTTTGACTCCTCCCCCGGCTGAAATTGTCTACTCTCGTCTACTTTCGAGGCGAGCCTAAATCAATCTCAAACACGCCAAATAGTATTAGAAAAGTGGGGAAACGTACCTCCTCCGTCAGTTTGACGATCAGACACTACGTTATTGAAACAGGGGGCACCCTTCCTTCCTTATTTATGCAAAACAGCCCACAAATTTCATATTTAGGCTATTTATAATTTTCTCATGTATGAGGAATTCATTAGATAATAGACTTTAGAAACAAAATCTTGAACATGGACCAATTTGAATTTGTAGGAGAGACTTTTCTGCTCTATAAAGCTTTGTTTTCAGAATATCTCACAAATATTCGATTAGATTAGATTAGATTAAACTTTATTGTTTATGTATTACTACATATTAGTCTACAGGCAGCGTAAAACTTTTTTGAAAAATAAAAAAAACAGGCTAAAATGTTAATGTACATTATTACACATGTTATTTAATACTCGTATATAAAATATGAAATATCTTTTTCAGTTTCTGATTGTTCAATGTCCCCCAGTTAAAGGGGGACTTTCATAAAACGTTGTTTAGTTATAAATAAGAATAAAGAGAGAGAGCACAAGTACAGATCAAAAGTACAATATGAGGAGGTAGAAATATATGTCATAATTAATTATATAGCAATATTCAATCAATATAAATGTGCCAGATCTAACAAGACGTCCTTTAATCTAATGTTAATTTGTTAATTTTATTACATCTGCCCCCATCTTGTATTATTGTAATTGTAATAATAATAATTGTAATAATTATGTTTAACATCTTAAGCCTGAGCCCTATTTTCTGAAAATCCGAAAATACATAGCTAAGTAAATGGAAGATTGCTCCACTTCTCTAAGGTCTATTTGCATGTTCTTTGTATCTAGGGACATCTATGTGTAGACACCTGAATATGTCTAACAATAATTCAATGTGTCTAACGTTAATTCCTTGCATTCTCTGTGTTCGCGATGACGTTGTGTAACTGGCTGACCGCTCTTGATCCTCCCTATCCTAACATTGACACTTAACTTGCTGACCTCTCTTGATCCTCCCTATCCTAACATTGACACTTAATAGTGGGACGTGATAATAATAATAATAATAACTTTATTTGTATAGCACTTTTCATACAGAGGTTGCAGTTCAAAGTGCTTCACAACAGTAAAAAATACAGGCATAAGCGAGCATAAAAAGATAGACAGGTAGAATCACAGTGTTTCACATTAGGATCTAGCATCCCAATAGGCTCTCCGCTTACAGTTTTCAGTAACACAAATAGTAAAAATAGTTTAAAATGATTCAGTTTAAAAATAGTCAAAAAATTATAAAATAGAACGGACATAAAAAATACAGGCATGAGCGAGCATGGCATGGCAGGTATGGCAAATCACAGTGTTTCACATTAGGATCTAGCATCCTAATAGGCTCTCTATTCAGTAATACAAATAATCACAGTGTTTCACATTTGGATCTAGCAAATAATAAAAATTGTTAAAAATGATTCAGTTTAAAAATAGTCATCAGTAAGAAGTAAAAAGTGCAATAACCGACACATGAATTTGATAGGCAGTGTATAAGAGTAGGCAGGGTAAGAATAGTGCAGGTAAATACAAGTTGTGTCAGGATATCCCTGATGTTTCCTCTTGCCACTAGGTGGTAGCAGATATCTATCAGTGAAATGCCTGAGCAAAGAGATAGGTTTTAAGCTGTCTTTTAAAGATGTCTAGCGAGTTGGCTTCCCTGATGTTTTGGGGTAGTTTGTTCCATAGTTTTGGGGCATAGTTGATAAAGGCTGCATTACCGATTCTCTTTTGACTGCTTCTGGGAGCCTCTAGTAGTCCAGCAGCTGATGATCGCAGTGATCAGAG
Source organism: Notolepis coatsorum (assembly GCF_963971535.1). Lineage (NCBI taxonomy): Eukaryota > Metazoa > Chordata > Actinopteri > Aulopiformes > Paralepididae > Notolepis > Notolepis coatsorum. The sequence goes on along the minus strand of NC_140174.1, from coordinate 60,272,197 downwards.
TGTTGGTGATGTAGCTAGGTCCCTGTCCATTTAGAGCTTTGTATGTAAGGAGAAGGACCTTAAAGTCAATTCTAAATGTTACAGGAAGCCAGTGTAAAGACTGGACTAATGTGCTCTCTCCTTTTGGTTCTAGTTAGCAGTCGGGCTGCAGAGTTTTGGATTAGCTGAAGCCTCTCTGTGGTTTTCTTAGGGAGACCTGTGAAAAGTGCATTACAGTAGTTTAACCGGCTAGATATTAATGCATGAATTAGCTTCTCAGCATCGCTCTGATTAATAAATGGTCGTACTTTTGCTATATTTCTGAGATGGAAGAACAATGTTTTCGTCACTTTGCTAATATGAGAATTGAAGTTCAGTTCTGAATCTATGATAACCCCAAGACTAGTGACCTCAGATTTGATCCAAGGGGTTAGTCCCCCCAGGTTCTTTATTAATGTTTCTTTTTTAGTTTTGGAGCCGATAATTAGAATTTCAGTTTTGTTCTCGTTTAGTTTCAGGACGTTTTTACTCATCCATTTATTTATTGCCAGTAAGCAGTCTGTAATGGAGCTAATCGCTGTATCATTTGGTTCAGCAGATATGTACAGTTGTGTATCATCCGCATAGCTATGGAAATCTACATTATGTTCTCTGATGATATCACCCAGCGGTAACATGTAAAGGGAGAAGAGTAAAGGACCTAAGCAACTCCCTTGTGCAACTCCATAGTCGTATATATCAGACATGTGATCTCCTAGTTTAACATAGAATTTCCTCCCTCTGATGTATGTTTTAAACTAGCCCAGCACATGTTCTGAGAAACCGACATGGTTTTCAAGACGATCGATTAGAATATCGTGATCGATTGTATCAAATGCTGCACTGAGATCTAACAGGATAAGGATGGAGATCTTATTCTCGTCAGAGTTTAGTCTGAGGTCACTGATTATTTTGGTGAGGGCAGTTTCAGTGCTATGATATTTTCTGAATCCTGACTGAAATTCTTCTAAGATGTTGTTTTCTTCAAGAAAGGAATTTATTTGAACTGAAACTATCTTTTCAAGTACTTTACTAATGAATAGTAGGTTGGATATTGGACGATAATTTGCCATTTCATTACTATCCAAGTTAGGTTTTTTTAGTAATGGCTTTACAACTGCTGTTTTAAAGGCATCCGGGAAAATACCAGTCCTAAGGGAAGTGTTTATGATATCTAGCACAGGGCTTGAAACACTATTAAATACCCGTTTGAAGAAAGCTGTAGGTATAGGGTCAATGGGTCTCATTCCCGAAAATTTTTCAAAGATATATTCTGGAAGACTTATCTTGGAACCACTGAGACATAATCTATGACAAGTACACTCTGAGTCCTGAACGTGCTGGAGATATGTCTTAAGTGGCTGAAACGGTCGCAGAAATTATATGATCTGATATCTGCTTGGAGAATGGCATTCTGTCGCAAACTCCAAAGCGCGTTCCCGTTCAGCTCATTTGCATACAAAACACCGCCTCCATAGTTCCTTATAAGGCAACTGGTGACGCAGCTGTGTGAAATGGAATGGCGGAAATGCTTTGCGAGCCGCGTGATTACGAAACCTAGCGTCAGTCAGTGCCAATCAGAGAGCGTCTCCGAGAAATGCGGCTAGGTTTCGTAATCACGCTTGCGCCCATCAAAACTAGATTAGATTAATGTATTGGCATCATATACAGCTCGCGGTACACACCTGCCGCAGCGCGCACACACACATACACACACACGCGCGCGCGCAGTACTGTATATGAATGAATGACATATATATAGCCTACGGCGGGCGTAATGAATGAACGCAGTATGGCTTATTATTCCATAAGCCTATAGGCTACTGTTCATTCGTAGGCGCACACAAGACTTGTTATGGAATATTAATGCAGTCTATTTCCACCGATTAGCTTTAGTTCTTATTTATTTATCC
>NC_140174.1:60268059-60270066 GCF_963971535.1 Notolepis coatsorum | reverse complement strand
CAGTCACTTGTGTTTGACTGACTGAAACCACAGTCACTTGTGTTTGACTGTCTGAAACCACAATAACTTGTGTATTTCTGATCTGATTTAGCTCCAACTTGATAAGTTGTCAAAGTTCTCGTGTAGACATACATTCATTAGGGCTGGGAGGTATATCAAATAAAGTTATACGATCATGGATCCATGCAAAGGTATGGATTCTTACTATATCGTCGCCCCTGATATATACATATTGTATATACTGATATTTTTAAGTTAATCAAAAAAAGATTAAAGTTAGAGAAAATTTACTATTTTGAATGAAATAGCACCATGACAATTGTATTACAAGATATAGACATAAAAAATACGTCATATCACATTGTAATTTGAAGTGGAAAACTATACTGTCAATACTGTATAAAAAAACACAATTTTATATTTTTGGCATATCGCCCAGCCCTAACATCCATCTTGTAGGTACTGAGTTGTAGAACAGATTCTAGTAGAAGGTAGGAACTGTAGAAGGTAGTAGTCAGGGACACACTCTATTGCTCTTAAACATAGTACACATGTATTGCATTACAGAGACAACGTTTGAGGGCTAATGCAATTAATTCTAACTAGAAAGGAATCCCAATCTGAGCATGACATAAGAGCAAAATGGCCACAGTGTGCATATGGTCCATTGCCCTGTAACAGGAGACGCCAGGAGATACCCGTCTTCACCTGATCCTGGTCACTACCTGTCTCCTCCCTCTCTGTCCTACTCAGGTCAACAGAAGCTTCCCCAGACCAAGAACATTGATCATTTTCATTTTCTCTTTGTTCCTTTTACTTTAGAGTGTAACGGGAACAGGTATTTTACTTTAGAGTGTAAGGGGAACAGGTATTTTACTTGTCTGTTTTTAGTTTGTTTTGTGCTTATGTGTCTATGCTTTCAATGTATGTTCTATTGATGGGTTCATGTCGTTTTTAGTATTGTGCTTTATTGGTACAATGGTACAACTCTTTTTCTCTCCTTTTCTTTCTCCCTCTCTCCCTCTTTTTCTTTTATTATTTTTCTCCCTCTCTCCCTCTCTCCCTCTCTCCCTCTCTCTCTCTCTCTCTCTCTCTCTCTCCCTCTGTCCTCTGTCCTCTGTCTTCCCATACAGGTACAGATGAAGAGTGAGGAGGCCAAGACGTTTGCGATGAAGATCTTGAAGAAGCGTCACATCGTGGACACCAGGCAACAGGAGCACATCAGATCAGAGAAGCAGATCATGCAGGAGGCTCACTCTGACTTCATCGTCAGGTACGGGAACATTCAGAGCTCTTCTCTCTCACACAATGTTGAAATCACATACACTATATACAAGCAGCCTATCAGATCATAGAAAACACATACACTATTTACAAGCAGCCTATCAGATCATAGAAAACACATACACTATTTACAAGCAGCCTATCAGATCATAGAAAACACATATACTATATACAAGCAGCCTATCAGATCATAGAAAACACATACACTATTTACAAGCAGCCTATCAGATCATAGAAAACACATACACTATTTACAAGCAGCCTATCAGATCATAGAAAACACATACACTATTTACAAGCAGCCTATCAGATCATAGAAAACACATACACTATTACAAGTAGCCTATCAGATCATAGAAAACACATACACTATTTACAAGCAGCCTATCAGATCATAGAAAACACATACACTATTTACAAGCAGCCTATCAGATCCTAGAAAACACATATACTATACAAGCAGCCTATCAGATCCTAGAAAACATGTACACTATACAAGCAGCCTATCAGATCATAGAAAACATGTACACTCTATACAAGCAGCCTATCAGATCCTAGAAAACACATATACTATACAAGCAGCCTATCAGATCATAGAAAACATGTACACTATACAAGCAGCCTATCAGATCATAGAAAACATTGTGACGAGCCTGGTGGGGTTCAGACTCGCTACGGTTAAAATACAAACTAATTTGAATGTCCACACAAGAGCAATATCAA
>NC_140174.1:60165559-60265559 GCF_963971535.1 Notolepis coatsorum | reverse complement strand
TAAACTTAAACCTTAAACGCCTCGAGGGAGTTTCGAACCCGGGTCTCCCACACCACGGGCAACAGCACAGACCGCTATACCAAGAAGTGAACTCACTGCTTTGTAACGTGTCTATGTGTCTTTTGAGGGTGATAGTGAGTTTAACCCATAGCACCGCTACTCGCCCCAGTCACTTCACAACATCGGAAGTCCATCGTGACTGCGCTTCACTGTACCATCCGTTACACTATACACTTGCAGAGACACAACTATTGATTGATATTGCCATTCCATGACCTCCGTGTGATTCTGTTTGTCTTTCTCACAGGTGGATTTTGGTTTTGCCAAAAGGATCGGCTTCGGTAAGAAGACGTGGACGTTCTGCGGGACGCCGGAGTACGTGGCTCCGGAGATCATCCTCAACAAAGGACACGACATCTCAGCAGATTACTGGTCTCTGGGCATCCTCATGTATGAGCTGCTCACCGGGAGGTGAGGACCCTGCGGAATACAACATAATAGCAAAGTAGAAGAAGAGCAGGGAAGAGAATAGAATAGAATAGAAAAATAAATTAGACAATCCCTTGAATCTAGCGGCTGAAATAGATCAAGAGCCCTTCCTTTGTCTGATATATTGTCTGTCTCTGTCTCTCTCTCTCTCTCTCTCTCTCTCTCTCTCTCTCTCTCTCTCTCTCTCTCTCTCTCTCTCTCTCTCTCTCTCTCTCTCTCTCCTAGTCCTCCATTCTCAGGCCCAGACCCTATGAAGACGTACAACATTATTCTGAGGGGTATCGACATGATCGAGTTCCCAAAGAAAATCACCAAAAATGCTGCCAATCTCATTAAGAAACTATGCAGGTAGGAGGAGGTACAGTGCCCTGGTGGCTCTCTCCCTCTTTTTCTTTCTCTCCCTCTTTTTTATCTCTCTCCCTCGCTTTCTCTCCCTCTCTTTATCTCCCTCTTTTTTATCTCTCTCTCTCTCTCTCTCCTCTTTTTCCCTCTCTCTCTCTCTCTCTCTCTCTCTCTCTCTCTCTCTCTCTCTCTCTCTCTCTCTCTCTCTCTCTCTCTCTCTCTCTCTCTCTCTCTCTCTCTCTCTCTCTCTTTTCCATCTCCCCATCTATTTTTCTCTTCTACTGCCTTGCATGAATCCCGTAAGCGACATCTTTAAACAATATAAACTAAAGAACAAGAGATTGCCCTGAATGTACAAACTGATAATGAATGACAGTTCGTTGAAGTTCAGTGAAGTCACAATTTTGACGGTAGATTTGATGTCTCTCAACAGAGACAGTCCGTCAGAAAGACTGGGAAATCTGAAAAACGGAGTGAAAGACATCCAGAAGCACAAGTAAGTCCATGAAGGTAGAGTTGTTATGTTCTTCAGAATGACGAACAGCAGATCAAAGACTGAATTAGTGAAACCTGTCTGGTAACAATGTTGTTGTTGTCTATCTGTGCCTTACTTGTTCTGTCTCTTTTCTCATCTTTCTCTCTCTCTCTCTCTCTCTCTCTCTCTCTCTCTCTCTCTCTCTCTCTCTCTCTCTCTCTCTCTCTCTCTCTCTCTCTCTCTCTCTCTCTCTCTCTCTCTCTAGGTGGTTTGAAGGATTTAACTGGGAAGGTTTGAGAAAAGGAACCCTGACGCCTCCCATCATCCCTGATGTGAGTAAACACACACACACACACAACAAACACACACACACACACACACACACACACACACACACACACACACACACACACACACACACACACACACACACACACACACACACACACACATAACAACATTCCACTTTAGTTAGTTCATATTTTGAATTAGCCACTGTGCCCAAGAAATCAGTGGATTCAAAAGAATTAGCCGGTATCATTTCTCAACAGTCAAAGGTTTTTAGAAGAGAGAAACTACCAAAGTGCTGATGCAAAGTGGCCACAGCAATCATTTACGATGAGCCCCTGTAATCAAAGGTGTTGTGAATGTGTGTGGTTGAGCAATAGAGTGATTATTTTGATTCCTTACATTAAGTTTAGACTTTTTTTTTCCTAATATAATTTATTTTCTTCTATGCTCTCCTGCTCCAGGTCTCTTCTCCAACAGACACCAGTAACTTTGACAGTTTCCCAGAAGACAACGATGACCCTCCACCTGATGACAACACCGGCTGGGACAATGACTTTTAAGACAAATCAACAGCCGAACATCTTCCCTCTTGCCCTCATTCCAAAGCCTGAAAGACACACACACACACACACACACACACACACACACACACACACACACACACACACACACACACACACACACACACACACACACACAGAAGGTTGGCCTGGACAGAACCCCCCCCTCGCCTGGCAAGATCTCTTAGTCGGATGGAGGATTTATTTTTCAAAAACAGCCACTAGTCGTTGGCCTGATTATTACAAAGTCTGAGTAAGCCTTGGGCTCAGTTTGGTTTCTGTAGGTCTTGGTTTCGGCCAGAGAAGATCCCTCAATTGGTGAGATTTCTTGATGGGATATTGACTGTAAGAGTCTATACCTTTTACCTAGTGAATGCCTTTTTCCAAACCATGGTTACCAAGCAACGTGAGCACAAGTCTTTACAGTATGGCTGTGGCCCCATTGGGTGATGTGGACGGGTAGGGTAAAATGATTTTGCATCACAAACTGGATCAAATTGAACCCATTTGAAGAAGGACAGAGAAAGGCTGTTGCGAAACGACAACCAATGTGGGATAATTAGGACATCAAGTGAAGGCAAAGGACAGAGGGACAGCCTATCGCCCCCCCTGTTGTCAGTCTCCAGTGAAAAGCATCCCCTGTTTGACGTTCTTTGAAGGCACCAGAACCCTAAAACGGCCAACTCCTGCCATCTGTATCCTAAGACCTTACATCAGACTCTAGTCAGGAGGAAAAGAACAACCTGGCTACTGGGCACCATACACGCTTTCACTCTGCACCATTTGTATCCCCTGTTGAATTAACCTGATGCATTCTAGGAGGGACCCAAATGGTTCTGGATGGGAGCTACCGTAAGACACCAGGTGAAAGTAGCCTGCCCACCAGTATCTCAACAGACACTGTGTCGTTTTCCTCCAGTGATAACTATGGGTGGGACACTGACTTTTGATAACAGCCCAGTAAACGGATGACCACCCTGACTAAAACCCTTCTAAAACTAGCTGCCATGGCGAATCGGTTTGGGGGAAATTGCCTGAATCCTATTTTGAGTGACGGTTGCTTCGGCAACTGCACAGCAACACGACGTGACGGTGCATGGCAGAAATCGCCTAAAAATACACCCTGCATGCGCTTTCATCACAAGTGTTGGACTCCTTCAGCGGGACAAAGTGAACCTCTACCCTTCCACCCCAAGCCTCTTGTGACCCAGGGCCTCGTCAGTCCTCATGACACCATCAGCAGTTAGTCACTCCCCACCCCCACCCAGTCATTCCATACTGTTTACTGTCCAATGGAACTCAAATGCCAAAAGTATTGCGACCGATGATGATGATGATGATGATGATGATGATGATGATGATGATGATGATGATGATGATGATGATGATGATGACGACAATCGTTGAAATCCTGGGTCTGAGTTCACGTGATGAGGGGGAGATCAGAAAGCCTGGTCAGCCTCCAAGTCCAAGTTACATACTACTACTGCCATCTGAGGAGGGAGCCCAGACAGACAGACAGTCAGACAAATAGACTGACAAGCAGGCAAACGAATTGATAGACAGACAGTCAATGGTGGGTTCAGTTTGGAGTCACCAAGATGCCTTCACATTTCAGCCCATCTTCAGTCTCTCTCTCTCTCTCTCTCTCTCTCTCTCTCTCTCTCTCTCTCTCTCTCTCTCTCTCTCTCTCTCTCTCTCTCTCTCTCCATCCATAGAGAATCATACACATTGGGGATGGGTGACTTTATCGCTTTGTTTCAGCCTCTCTCTTACGCGCACAGTATACTGCTGTGGCTGGGATTTTATCGATAAAGAAAAGGAAAGAAAAAACATTTTGTCAATGATTTCATGACAATAAAAGAAAGAAGCAAGAAGGAAAGATTCAAAGAAAGAAAGAAAGAAAGAAAGAAAGAAAGAAAGAAAGAAAGAAAGAAAGAAAGAAAGAAAGAAAGAAAGAAAGAAAGAAAGAAAGAAAGAAAGAAAGAAAGAAAGAAAGAAAGAAAGAAAGAAAGAAAGAAAGAAAGAAAGAAAGAAAGAAAGAAAGAAAGAAAGAAAGAAAGAAAGAAAGAAAGAAAGAAAGAAAGAAAGAAAGAAAGAAAGAAAGAAAGAAAGAAAGAAAGAAAGAAAGAAAGAAAGAGAAACAAAGAAACTGTGACTCTTCTGTGTTGCATCATCCTCACCCAGAGAATATTTGTAATTATTATTTATCAACATTTTCAATTTTAAACGTTCCTTTGTATTATACTTAACATTTTCAATTGTACGCTTATATGATTGCTATACATAAAGATGTTGATTATTTATTGTATGTATTGAGTATACGTTCTGCATATGTTTGCACACATACATAATAAGCACACTCCATTTGCACATAATGCATATACATACTTAATTTCCAAAGACACACACACAGTACAAACACTATAACAACTTACTTCATTCAATGAAAGCCGTTTCTCTCTGTGTTCGTTTTTCAAGACGTTTTGAGGATATTTCATAATTCATAATACGTTAATTTAAAGGTTTTTTGTCATGATTTCAAGGGTTAATTTAAATGGAACTTTCCTCTTTATCCCACTGCTCCAAATGATGAGTCTCCTCATGTGTTGCTGTGTTGTCATGGCAACACGCAGGGCAACTTTCTGAGACAGTGGAGAAGACCAATATCGCCTTCCAACACCAACTGGGACAAATCGAACACAGTGGGCTGCGATGAGCAGATGCATCATGAGAAAATACCTTTTGTTATAGCTGTTGGGGAAATGGCCCAACTACATCAGTCCAATCAGAACAGTTGATTTTGGTCCCTTATTGTTTTCAATTTACATGCTTATTGGGGGATGTCATTCGTAAACACAATGTCCAGTTTCAGGGCTATGCGGATGACACTCAGCTCTATGTCCCACTTAGGCCTGGTGAGGCATGTAACTTGGTCTGTGTAATGTCGTGTCTTGCTGACATTAAGTGCCAGATGTCTCAGAACTTCCTCCATCTTAATGAAGCAAAATCCAAGGTTCTTCTATTTGGCCCCCCAAATCAGCTCCCTGCAGTCTGTTCACCAGTGTTAAATCTGCTGCCCGTAATCTGGGGGTGATTTTTGACCCTAATCACTTTTGATGGCCAAGTAATTAGAGTTGTACAATCTTGTTTTCTCCAGCTGAGGAACATCGCTAAAATGAGGTCCTTCATATCTTTTACAGACCTTGAAAATGTCATCCATGCTTTTATTTCTTCATGTTTAGATTACTGTAACTCTGGGCGGCTAAGTGGCGCAGTGGGCAAGGCGCTCACCACTAACGCAGGAGATGCTGGGTTCGAGCCCAGCTCTCTGCGTTGCTACCAGCTTGGCTGGTCGTTCATACTAACACAATTGGCAGTGTTAGGGGTGGGAAAGCTGGTGGGTGGGGATTGAACGTTGTGGACGGCGACTTCTACAGGTCGGTTGGTGCGCCTGTACAGCAGAATCAGGAAGTATCGGGGGCAGCGTGAGCCTCCCACGCGTTACTCCTCGCCACTGAGAGATTGCGCTGTTCAGGTGAAAATATGCGACAGCTGCCTCCTTGTGTATCGGAGGGGACACGTGATGCAAGGCTTGGTCCTCACTGCAGTTGACCAGTGGGAGGCATAGTCTAGCAACGTTCGAGACAGGGGAGGGGAGAATTGAAGGGAGAATTGGCGAGGCGAAATTGGGATGGGAGAAAGATTTAAAAATAAGGAGAAAAAGTGGATAAAAAAAATAAAGATTACTGTAACTCTCTATACTCAGGGCTGAGTCAGAAAGCCACTTCCCGCCTCCAGCTGGTACAACATGCTGCTGCTAGACTTTGAACTAACTCTAGGAGGCGAGACCATGTTACAGTTACACCCACCCCTGCCTCTCTTCACTGGTTGCCTGTAGTTTTTAGAGTTGATTTTAAGATTTAGCTGAAGACTTTTCAAGCTTTACAAGGTCATGCGCAGAGTTACATTTCAGCCCTGCTATAGTCCCCTATACCTTATCACCAAAGGTGACCGCCGACGAGGCTTCTGCTGGCCCCTCAGTTGTGGAACTCCCTGCCTGAGAATGTCAGACTAGCAAAATCAGCGACATCTTTTAAGTCTCTTCTCAAAACTCACTTTTATGTAGGCTTTTTCATAGTAGTTCTATTTTCCCATTTGCTCTTATTTTATGGCGTTGTTTGTTAGTGCTCTTTATTGTATTCTGTTACAATGTTTTTTTTGTAATTTTTAACTATGTTTTATTCTGTTCTGTGAAGCACTTTGCAACCCTGTTGGTAAAAAGTGCTATAGAAATAAAGTGTATTTATTACATGCTGTGTTTCTCCTGCCATTGGATAGCCTAGAAGAGCTAACGCCATGCCTAAAAATGTCATCCTTTTTATTATTATTTATTAAAAAATGTGTATTATTACTTTTTGTTTCAAATTGTCTCAACGCTGTTTCAGAGCCGTTTTCAGCCTGGGGTACATGCCTCAAATAAAGTGTACTTTATGCCCTTTGTGAGGTAGCAAATACTGTTTTCATTTTCACCACTAGAGGGCAAAGTGGCACCATAGCAGAGTGGGCATTCTCATTCTCTGTGGACATAAACCATTGTGCCATTATGGACATATGACATTCAGTTAACTGCCAAACTCTCTCACTGCTTTTACAGACGCACAAAGGTTCGGGACTCCTGTTCACAAAGCTTCCCAGAGTAGGATTACTGATCTGGGGTCAGTGACCAGGAACACTTAAGTCCTTATGACCTTATTCAAACTAACAGGACTGGAGCTGACTCTAGATCAGTACTCCAACTTTTTGAGAGGCTTTGTGAATAATGGACCCTGATGGACCCAGGGTCTTGCTTTTGTATAGAGAATCCAATTTTCCCCTGGCTGTCTAAACTGAGGGAAACCACATGGAATCAGATATAGTACAAAATCTGATCACCTATTCCTGTGTGAACACAGCCGCTGGCACATGGAGAGAAGTACAATCAGATTCAGGAAAAGGTATAAAACCTGCAACCATAACTCCTTTTATCATTAATTCTTTTAATATTAAAAAGGTGTGAGTATAACATTGCCGGTTCTAAATTCTTCCATTTGGATTCCTCTCAAGCCAACACCTAATTACTAGTTCTAAAATACAATCCAGATCCATTCTGAACCTCCTGTAGTGATTGAAATATGTCATGTTCATATCCACTGGTATCGAACGTGTGCATGTGTAAGGGGCCCTGCCCCTCTACCTGGGTGTTGGGTGAGTTGACATGATATAGTACAGTTTATGTCAGTGATGGAGCTCTTAGTTATAGGTTATGCCTTGTCATGACAAAAGTTTGCTGCTTTTCTGAACTGCTGACTTTCTGAATTGATTGAATTGAAAATGGATTGACCTCACCCCTGCTGGAAACTATTAGATCTATCTATTCTTTACTGGAATACAAGATTATTTTGTATTTATTGTCGGACCAGAGAGTAAATAATCGTGTGTGTGTGTGTATATATAAATTCTTAGTGCTGATATTTTCGTGGTGGTACAGTATGTATGTGTAATGAAGTAGGTTTGGGTGTCATTGTTTTATTTCAATATATTGGTCACTGAGATGGTTTTAAATATTTGAATTGCTTCCTTCTGTGTTGGTTGTTGTTACGTTATTATTGTCATGCATGGTTTTCTATACAGTGGTTGCCATTGTAGAAGTACCCCCCCACCCCAACCCCCAACACCATACAGCAATGCAGCAAACATGTAAAAGATGGGACAGCGACCCTTTCCTTAACACATACAGCACATACCTATTATGAGCATACTCATAAAACAGTTTAACATATTATACAGCAAGTATGGTTCTTAATACTTAGAATAGCTCATATTTACCGCCGTAATAACAAGACAAAGGTAGACCCATGACCCACCATCCCACCTCATACCATGGTCAGCAATGACTAGTGCCTTAATGGATGGCAAAATGTCTCCTGTGTTACAGGGAAAGTTGACATTTAAACAGAATCTGAGTCTTGTTTTTTCTGCCAGGCACGTGTCACATTAATGCATGGGGGGGGGGGGGGGGGGCTTGAAAGCTTCAAAAGTCTACATTTCCCCTTCATGTACCCTAGAAATGGCCAACTGAAACCTGTAGAGGCTTAAGATTTCCAATCATTCGGGATGAGGACTGTAGAGACTCAACCAGTTACAATTACGTTGGATGAGCGTGTAATTTAGTGATTGAGTCCAGGCCGGCACGACTATATAAACTCATCCACTCAATTGCATGCTTACTCCACATGGTTGTACATAGTTGAGTCTATGAATTTCCATTATTCCAAATTATATATAAAAAGGAATAATAATAAAAACATAGTTCATGCGCCGGTGTAGAAATGTTTTGCCACAATATAACACGTGCCATGTAAAGAAAGATTAAAGAGTACACATTTTTAAATGTCAACGTTTCCCCATTTAAAGATATCTGGATCCAGTTTTCCAGAAGCATCTTTGCAATAAAACCATCTGATGCTAACAGAGTTGAAGTAAGGTCATGTCAAACACAATCCTCCGATGGAAAGGCTACCCTTCTGTCTGTCTAATACTGGCGTGTGTGTATTTGATTTGGTTGGATTCATAGTGGTGTGGTATTCAATGGTAGCAAACACAGGACCTGTTTGAGACAGGAGAGACAGCAGCCCTGCCTGAAGCCTGGCCAGGTGGGGGGTTCCATGGCCAGGTGGGGGTTCCCCTTTGGCTGACCGGTAGATCTGTTCCCCTTTTGGCTGACCGGTAGCCTTCCCATTTGGGATACCCAGGGTCAAATCCAGGTGTGTTACTGTGTGGTGCCGTGACCCAGACGAGTCAAAGGAGGGTGTGGCAGTGTAACCCTATACCTGAAGCCTTGTAAACCCATCTCGGTTGGTTCTATCGGCAGACGGGTAGATGTACTTCCCATGCGGTAGAAGCAGGTTCTAATCCAGGTGTTGAACAGGCCGCACGCACCCTCACTTATTGCCAAAAGGAAAGGCCACTTTAATTTAGTATTAGCAACAGTAACAGTGTATTGCACTACTATTACTACTACTGTTAACTGTTAACTGTTACCCGTTATTGCACAAATTTATTGTTACCTGCTACCTGTTATTGCACAATTTTATTGCACACATTTTTTTGTATTGGATTCTATTATATGTTGTACCAATTGCACATCGTTGCGGGCAAGACCACCCGCATTTCATTGTATATCCGTATGCCGTGACAAATAAAACTCTTGACTTGACTTGACTTGACTTGAACATTAGTTTAATGGTGACTCTAAGCACAACACTAGTGTTTCATGAAAGGTCTTGATACATCTTGGAAGTAAAAAGGAAGAGCAATCAAACGCATTAACCTGATGCACCACCAGATGGTTCAGAACCATCTGAGGAGTCGTCCTTGGAAACTGTTGTTGGCACTTTAAAAAAAAATACTTGGCAGGTGATTGGATGAACCATCCATTCAAGATTCAAGAATTGTTTATTGTCATGTGCACAGTTAAACAGACAGTTTGCTATACAATGAAAATCTTACTTTGCATCACAGGCTAACTTCAACCAATCAGATCAACAAACCATATGACGTAGTAGGAGAGCGCTGAAGAGGAAGCTAGCTATGTAACTAATTAGCATGTTGGTAAAAGTTAGACGTATAATACCAAATACCAAAAAAACATGTGATTCAAAGAAGACAGCAAGCGTCCCACCTAAACCACGCTAGTAGCTGCCAGTAGTTCCTCAAAGGACGCTGATTGGTCTGAACCACTGTGGTTCGGCCACAAGTGCATATAGCTTGCCTGACTAGATGGATTCTTGCGTGCTCTCGCTAATCCAGCTGCCTCGCAAGGTAACAAATGCATGGCAGTAGTACAAAAGAGTGGTCTCAAGCCACGCATTTAAATAAAAATCTGAATGAATCTTTCATGGTTGATAATGTTCCTTCCTACTTCAGGAAATGAACATTTTACTGTAGCTACCCGTCCACTGACCAAACGGGTTCATCACTCGTTGACCAAGCCACAAAGTCAAAAACTGATAATATCTTCCAAAATCAATGATCACAAACAAAGACAAATGTATTTCCATTTCAGGTTAGGGTAGTGTGAGGTCTCCAGGGAGGTTCAGGTGGCTATAATATATATATTATGATTAAGATGGCTTTAAGTTTATAAAAGATTTTTTAGATGAAAAGTTGCTACTTTGCAGCTTGGCCAAGATGAATGACCATCCGAGACTTAATCACCAACTTCATGTGACGTAGTTCGACTGTCAGTTAGACAGATGGGTTTAGTGCTGAAGTGCTTTATGGCAAATCAAGTCCAGGATGATATATTTTGTGTGTGATACCAATGCTGCATGCATGACAAGGTGAAACAAAACTTAAAACTGTTATTTCTCTCACCTCTGCTGCTTTTCTATGGTCCAGCTGTTTCTATATAGAACGCCTTTTTCTTACAATAAAGTCTAACTTTCAATCAAAGTTTTCCTGGTACTTATTTTAGATTTTTACGTCTAAATTACACAGGCTATGGTGTAGAATGAGATTAATTGAGACATGCTCATTATACATTGATACATGCTCTTTATACATTGAGACATGCTCTTTATACATTGAGACGTGCTCTTTATACATTGAGACATGCTCTTTATACATTACATGCTCTTTATACATTGAGACGTGCTCTTCATACATTGAGACGTGCTCTTTATACATTGAGACGTGCTCGACGTGCTCTTTATACATTGAGATGTGCTCTTTATACATTGAGACGTGCTCTTTATACATTGAGACGTGCTCTTTATACATTGAGATGTGCTCTTTATACATTGAGACGTGCTCTTTATACATTGAGACATGCTCTTTATACATTGAGACGTTTTTACATTGCCTAAACCTCACCAACTAAATTCAAACCACTGCTGCAACTTAACCTAAATTACATTGTGTTAATGTTTGTATTTTTAACTTATCCGTACTGTGATGAACATGAAATGTAACGCTTTTGTACATGTTAAGACATGTTAAAACAATGACACCAGCTTGTGGCTGCCTTTGATAACCACTGATTCCCCAGTGTGTGTGTGTGTGTGTGTGTGTGTGTGTGTGTGTGTGTGTGTGTGTGTGTGTGTGTGTGTGTGTGTGTGTGTGTGCGTGTGTGTGTGTGTGTATGTGTGTGTGTGTGTGTGTGTGTGTGTGTGTGTGTGTGTGTGTGTGTGTGCGTGTGCGTGCGCGTGTGTGTGTGTGTGTGTGCATGAGAGCACGTGGGTTTGTGTGAGTGTGTGTATTACATGCTAACTACTCTGTTATTGCTGCCTTTGATAATTGCTGAGTGCTTTGTCCCTACAGTGAGTGTGTGTGTGTGTGTGTGTGTGTGTGTGTGTGTGTGTGTGTGTGTGTGTGTGTGTGTGTGTGTGTGGGTGGGTGGGTGTGTGTGTGTGTGTGTGTGTGTGTGTGTGTGTGGAGGGGGGGGGGGGGTGGTAGAGGGAGGGGGTCAGGCTGAAGAACACTTGACACTCCAGAGGGGGCAAAACCTTATCAGCCCCAAAACCAAATAGCATATTGCCTTTATTCCCCCCCTATCTCACTAATAACACTGATAGTGTAGTAGGCCTTATCTATTCAAGACTTTTTGTATATTGATTATCACTTATAGGCCTACTTTAAAGAGAGAGAGAGAGAGAGAGAGAGAGAGAGAGAGAGAGAGAGAGAGAGAGAGAGAGAGAGAGAGAGAGAGAGAGAGAGAGAGAGAGAGAGAGAGAGAGAGAGAGAGAGAGAGAGAGGGGGGGGGGGGGGTGTTGAGCATGAAGTGTAATGGTAAGGGCCGGAGGTAAGGGATTATTTTTGAGGGTGAGGAGAGATGACATCCCTTCTTTGCTAATACATAGCTACATCCCATTGAGGGGAAATGTTGAGAGAAGAGTATTCGTCATGCATAGCGACATCATCCATGCTAACTCACACACCCCCTTAGGGAAGGTTTGAGATAAGAGGATGGATTATGCTTCCAACATAATTCTTCATTTGTGACTTGTTTTGTCTCCCTAAATGTTTACTGTTTACTGTGAGCGATTTGTAGTGCCAAATTTCCCTTGGGATGAATACAATATTTCTATTCTATTCAATAATTATGTTTGTTAACACATAAATTCCCTTTCATTTCAAAAGAATACAATTATTTCTTCCCCGAGTATGAAGTCACCACTGTGGCTGGTAAGTCCTATCAGTTCACCCCGTGGCTGCTTTGGGGTGAAGCCAACCTATGTTGTTCAGTCTCTTCTGTTCTAAAAACGACATGCGGATGAAGAAGTTCAGTTGGCGAGTGCAATTCTGGATCCACTACCCACTGTGACTGCTTGGGTTAAAACATAATATGTATATTATGTCGTTCTTTCATAACCCCCTGACACACACACACACACACACACACACACGCACGCACGCACGCACGCACGCACGCATGCACGCACACACACACATGAAAAGTAGGAACCCCTTTCTTAACTTTGAACAATTTAAAATCACGAGAGACTCACTCTGTGATATATATATAAATAATAATAATAATAATCAAACTTTATTTGTATAGGACCTAGAAATTGCAGCTCAAAGTGCTTCACAACAGAAAAAAGACAAGCATAAAATGAACACATAAAGTGCAGACATAAAATCACAGTTTTTCACATTAGGATCTAACATCCACCTTGTTTATGGTTTGATTCAGTTTTAAAAATAGACAATAATAAAAAGAGTAAGATAGAATAGACAGAGTAAAATAGTGCAATAGTGCAGTGCAATAAGTAGTATCACAAAAAGTGCAGACATATAAAATCACTGTTTTTTTTATAGTGCAATAAAATAGGTCTGGATTATGTTTAACAGTTTAAAGTCGTCTTTACCTTCTCTGTTTGGTATGGACAGTTTAAAACCTGACAGTCTTCCCTCCTGTTTGATACCCACGTTGACCCTTTGAACCTCCCACTCAGGGCAAACCTCCCTCTCAGGGCGCAGTTCCCTCTCTCAGGGCTCAGTTCTAGGCCTGGGTCCTACACGTTTTAAAGCCTGACAGTCTTTCTTGTTTGATACCCACACGGTTTAATACCTGACTAATAGACAGAGTAAAATAGTGTAGTACAATAAAATAGTAGAATAGAATAGACAGTAAAAGTATGCAACAGTGCAGTGCAATAAAAATAAGGTAAAATAGAAGTGCAATAAAATAGAATGGACAGAGTAAAATTGTGCTACAGAAAACTTTTAAATGTTTTATTTCTTTGAATCCTATATTCGGGACTACCGTAATTGTCTCTAATTAAGGATGTCTTTAGAGCCTATATCTCTCACTGTTTCTTACATTTGAGTAAACCACCCACTAAAGGATTACCTGGAGCTGGAGCGCTGAACTCAATGAATTAGCAGGGTGTCTATTTTAAAGCCCAATTAACTGTGTTTGGGAGAATGCCTGGACAAGCACAAAAGATCTGTCTAACACTTTGGCTGGATTAACAAAGAGACAGAAAATCTCATTTTAAGTGAAGATCTGATATTTTCATAGGTGGCAGTATAACTGGATGACATACCTTTAACATAACCTATAGAGGTCAATGGATCGAGGGTTGAATGCTCCAAGCACTGGAATATACACAAACGTCTTAGATACTTAAGTAAATTCAATAACAACTACTTCTCTACTTTTACTTAAATAGAATTTGAATGGAGGACTTTTACTTTTACCAGAGTAGGTACTTATTCATCTGGGTATTTCTACTTTTACTTAAGTCAAGGAACTGTGTACTTCTTCCACCATACATGCCTTTCAGCGGCATGGTGGTGTAGTGGTTAACACTGTCGCCTCACAGCAAGAAGGTCCAGGGTTCGATTCCCGCTTGGGGACCGGGTTTCCATGATGCCAGGTACCCAGGCGGGGTATCTCCCAGGCCTTTCTGTGTGGAGTTTGCATGTTCTCCCCGTGCTCGCAAGGGTTTCCCCCCCCGATAAGATAAACCCAATGGAAAAACATGCACAACAACAGATCGCTAACGCTGTGGCGTCCTAGACGAAGACGGACAGGAGCACTTGGATTGGTCCCCGGGGCGCGGCTCACGTTGACGCCCTATCTGCTCCCGGCTGCCCATGGGGAGAAGGACAACGGGATGGGAAAAGTGCAGAGAGACATTTCATCAGCGACTCAGTGCATGTGTGTGTGTGTGTGTTCCTGTGGGTCGCCCATCTCGCATGTGTGTGTTAAAACTGCATGACAAATAAAGACTTCTAGTCTAACAATTATTATATTTCACCATATAGTATGGTAATTTATGTATAGGCTACAAGGGCCAGCACCATGGTCAAATGTAACCATCAAACTACCATGATACCTTTTTGTAAGGGTCAAATCTGGCGCACATGGTCAAAAGTAACTTACTGTAAAGGCCTGATCTTCTCTTGGCTGTCATAGGATGCACATGGAAACTAATGTACCCTGTCTTCTGTCACCAAGCAGTTTGATTTTAGCAGACTTTGGGCATGACAGCAGACCAAGCAGGTTTACAATACATTTTCCCAGTTACATCATCTGTTTCTCAATAATAATTTGGGGAGCCATTTGAATCCTCCCATGGCTCAATTTCGGTCCCGACCCAGTCCCCATGGAAGAAAGAAAACCCAGATTAGAACTGCCAGTTTCAACCTCCCTTTTGATCTACCGTTCATCAAAGGGCCTTTTTTAACACCGACGCTGTTTTACACCACGCTGTACAATTAAAACAAAGGCGCAAACACCAAAGCACGGGGATGAATGTGAGCTGATTGAGAGCTAATGAAGTGTGCAGAAGGTTTGTCTTGCTATAGTGTCCCATTGTAACCAGCGAACTCTGTTGGCGACATCAAAGGCGCACTGTGTGCTTTAGGGAATGCATGGGCTCAGCCCGAGCACAGTGTTGTTTGGCAGACAGAGAGGTAGGAAACGGTTAATTCGTTAGAGTAGACTGGTGGATGAGGAGTTCACTTCCCATTACAGTATTTGTGTTGGTTGTTTGTATTTCGGCTAGTTTATTTGAAGTGATTAACTTTTTTTTTTTTACATTCTTGAACTCCATTACCAACAAAGGATAATGTAGTCATGACTTTGTAATTAGCTAACCTATATAATTTCGGATTAGCCTATCTGATCATAAAGCTCTTTAGTGGTCTTAGGTTTGGACTGTAAATTAATGTCGCTCATCTTCGTTCGATGGCTTCGTGGGGTGTAATGTGTGCGTATTACAGAGCAGGGGAAGGGAAAACGCTTCTAATTGTTTTACAAGCCGCTGATAAAGACTAGAGAAGGCGACTCTGATGTGAATTCCGCATTGCTCTGGGTGACAATCAAGCCTTATTTACTTTTAAAAAGCCACTTATCCACGCCTCAATGGGTCATTTATTGGGTCAACTCTGCACCTTGCTACGGTATATTTGCATATTTGGGAGCCCTTTGATCCCCATCGCCTTGCCCTAATCACCAAGTGTATTTCAAATCCCCCGCTACCATTACAATTAGGGATCAAACGGTACTAATGGGTGTATCAATAGGCTGAATGATTATCCATTAAGAAAGACTAAAGGACTGTCTGAGGGATAACAACTGCTATCTGGTTGTCACAATCTCTGTAGATTCAAATCCTCGTCTTGCAGAAAAGCTTCAAAAGCCAACCTGATTGGGGAACATTGTGTCGATGTTTTCCTCTTTGAGTCTATAAATATATATATATTTTAAATCCTAAATTATATATCTAGAATAGCCTATCTAGGGCTATCAATGGCCCATAATAATCATTGTCAGTCGTTTTTATCGTCTCATTTATTTATAAGCAATTCATGAATACGTGTGCATACATATAGTTTTAATGTGCATAAACCTGCAGGCGCCCAATCTATCCACTGCGTAAACATTCAAAGATGCGTCTGTTGCGCACCAACAAACCGTTGCCATCTTCATACGACCATGGAGGAATTATACCAGTTCAAATGATTCCACATCGAAAGAAGATGGGTAGAGTTTGTTTTGACCCACAGGGCTGTCGGAGTGGGGCGTTTGATCTCCACCCCCGGAGTTCCTGGTTGATAATTGTACACAAACACTGCGGGGCGTTTGGGTTGGGTTGGAACTGTCCGGTGGATCACCAGCACAGTGTGTGTGTGTGTGTGTGTGTACGCGCGGCGCGCACGCGTGTGACGGGGGGGGGGGGGCGGTCGTGCGTGCGTGCGTAAAAGCGCGCGACCGTGCTAGCCTATACCTGCTGCGTCATGTGTCCATTCCCTTTGAAATGTCATCCCCCTTTTTAACACACATGACTGGCGGGGGCGGGAATGCAAACAAGTCCACATGGTATAAAATGAGCGACAGGTATTCGATTCAGTCACAGCAAGTCGGTAGTCTGGGAAATCGATAGAATTCAAGTAGACTATACATTTTTGGACGACATCGCATTCCCGCACGCTTTGTGGAAATTATCTCAACATCTGTCTCATCATTTTTTTCATCAACTCCACGTTTTTCACCAGTACATCCCCAGATTCCAGAATTTCTTTACCACCAAATATTTGTTTTTTTCCCTTAAATTTTCGCCACTTTTCACTTTGTTGCAGGCAGCGTGCCAATCTATCTGAACTTCAAAATATACAATTTTCTGTCAGATGAAAATGCTACCCTTTTTGTTTTTCCCCATCGTGACGTACATGTGCGTCTTCGGTTTCTTCTGTTCTGGTTCGGTGATTGTGAACTCCAATGCCATCAAGAACCTACCTAACGGTCCCGGGACACCGAACCATGGCGGCGGGTACACGGTCAGCACGACCCAGAACGAGTTCAGCATATTGGACAGCGGCAATCAGAATCTGGCTATAGATCCCATTCAGGTAAAGCTATTAGTGTCTTTTGGTTCATAGTTCAAAATCCGGTGATAAAGCCTGTTTAGGTAACGTTATGTAGAGCACCTGACATATTATCATGCCTTAATTAAGCACCAATACAATTTTGTATTATAATGTTATTATAGGTTCAGATAATTGTCATATTTGGTGGTTACATATCCCATGGATACAAGTGATAAGTCATCACATTGGTGTTGGCTATAAATTGGTCATAATAACGTCATATTACATGAATTGTATTGCTTCCTCTTTGAAGTGTGTACAGTGCATAATTTCCTTAGTGTTCAAGAATAATTTGCAATGTGTTTTTGTATGAATAGCCTATTATTATAGCCTATATTAGCCCCTTTCGTGACTGTGATGCAAGCCCTGCATCACAGTCACGAACGGGGCTAAGCCATTATAGATTCTTAGGATTTGGGCCAGAAGGCACGGCTTGACAGACACATTATAATACTAATAATAATACCCCGCCGTCTCTCTTTAGTCTCTAGTCTGTCACGTGGACGCAGAGTGTGGAGATAACGGGTTCTGTTTTGCTCCCCGGCGCGCCTGCCTCCCGTGCAAACGACGCAGGAAGAGGTGCGCTCGCGACGCGATGTGTTGCCTCGGTAGCCAGTGCAGCAACGGTAAGTTCGAGCTTTATTTCAAGTTGATCTGTGTTTTTGTTTATCTTAAATTGAAAAGAAAAACAATTATCACAATTGTGTCATAACTAGGCTACTTGCTCTATCGTTTTCTAAATGTGATGTTTAGAATAATTTCATATGCACAAGTTCTGACCGACCAGCATGTTGGCAGCAATATAACACTGGATTACTATTGAAAATCCAAGCTCAGCAGTTTTCACACAGGGTTATTATATTGCCATTTGGTGCACATGTACTCAACAGGCCTTAAAGTAGAATAGTGAATTAGCTACTTCTTTAATCATAGACATCTCAATCAATAACTTTAGTCTATTTCCCAAAGCATGAAGATTAGGAAACAAGACTCTAATCTCTGCACCATCAGCGCCCATTTACACATGAGAGGCTACATTTGTGGCCTTATTTGTTGGAGTCTTGGTTCTCTGGTTTCTATAGCTTTGTGGAATGAGTTGCTCATGTTAAGACATTTAATTGAGCTGTTAAGGATCATACAAGTCACATTTTCTCTGTACTGTGTAAATTCAGCTCAGGTGGTTCAAAACACTGTTGCATCAACGTGTATGTGTGTGTGTACGTGCATGTGTGCGTGAGTGAGTGCATATGTGCGTGTGTGTGTGTCTTCTGTTGGCTTCTCTTTGAAGACAAACAAGGACGTGTTAGTTTGGCTGTCATCACACTAGATGAAGGAACGGGTGTAATTTTGAACGCACTGACATGATGTTTGATCTCTTTCTCTCTGCTTTGTGTGTGTCTCTGTCCCTCCGTCTATGTCCCTCCGTCTCTCTCTCTTTACATCTCTTCTGTTTGTCTCCCTCTGTCTTTGGTCTTGTCTGTCTGTCTCTTTCTGCCTCCCTGCCCCCCCTTCTCTCACCTTCTCCCTTTTATTTTGTCTTCCTCTCTCTTTAGGAGTATGTCTGCCTGTGGAATCTGACATCATTCAGCAGTTTGCAGTAGAGGAGACAACCCCCACTGTTAGCATCAGCAGCAGTAGTGATGCTGATCCTAAAAAGCATGTGGAGAACACCACAGCAGAGCTGGAGCCACACACAACTGCCACACAGGACCTGACATTCTCACCAAGAGGTACGGGACAGGAGGACACACACTTTTTACAAAGAGATTGTTTGATAGCATTTTTGCTTCATTAGAAAGTACCTGTTCCCATGCGTGGATTAACAACGGGGCAAACCGGGCAAATTCCCTGGGGCTCTGGAGCCCTGGAGCATCAGGGGCCCCAGAGACCACCAAAGGCCCAGAAAGACCCAGGATTTTTGTGTAAATGAATTGCATCATTTCACTAATTGAAAGGTGCTCAAGCACACTGTTTAACACACAGGGGCGCCAGTCAGATTTCCTTTTCTTTTTCTTCTTGGGGGCGTATGCCCCTGGACCCCCTCCCCCAGTTATGTTTGTTCCCTGAGGGACAGGGGCCCCCCAGTGGCATAATCCGGCCATACTTGTGGATGTTATAGTGGTTTAAGACCCCTGCCTCTGGACTCACATTTACCCCTGCTGGCTTGGGCTTGAGTTTCGCCAGTTGCTTCTCTGCTATGTCTCCTGTACATTGTCTCTGCCTCAACTTTCCCACTGTATCAATATGTAGCACAGATACTAGAGTGGACTACTTAGACAAATAAATAATAGGAATTCAGTTTCAGTGGCTGGGTAGTGTAGAGGTGTAAGCAATTCCCGACAGCGGTAGCCTACTTCCTGCTTGGTCAGTCGTCCCTATGAACACAATTAGCAGTGTTCGTGGGTGGAAAGCCGGTGGTGTTTGAGTTCTGGTCGTCGGTCCACCTGTCCCTAGGAACAGGAACCCAACCTGAGCATGACATAAGGGCAAAATGGCTGCCATGCGAATATAACCCCCAGAGGGAATGTGTCTTTTTTCCCCACAAATCCTTCTGGGACCCACATGTACGCCTTGCACCCGAAATGCCAGAATGAACCCTGTGGCCTTATGTTTACAGGACAGTCTCAGTAACCACCAGGCGAATCTGTCCTCCATTTTGGAGAAATTGCGGCCCTGTAGCTCAGTGGCAAGGCTATGAGTTTGATTCCCACAATGGGGCCACCCATGCAAAAAGATGCAAGTGGCATCTATGTTATCTGAAATAGTCTCACGAACCTCCTCTCTGTTCACTTCAGGTCTCGAAGGGGAGAGTTGCCTGAGGTCCTCCGACTGCTCCGAGGGTTTGTGCTGCGCTCGACACTTCTGGTCCAAGATCTGTAAGCCGGTCTTGAGGGAGGGCCAGGTCTGCACCAAACACAGGAAGAAAGGAGCCGTCGGCCTGGAGATCTTTCAGAGGTGCGACTGTGGAGAGGGGCTGGCATGTCGGACGCAGAGGGGAGACCACACCATGAGCAAGGCAGTGAGGAGCCTGCACACATGCCAACCACACTGAGGGAGCTCGCTCCACGCGCGGCGGTAACACTTTTCTAAAGGCACACTTGTAGAAGTATTATAAGGATATCGGAGGAGTGATGATATAGAGCGTGTTGGGAAAGTCCAGGTAAGTGGACCCCCGGGAAATGGTTGTAGTTATACTCATCTAGCAGGTTTAAAAAAAAATTACATGGGTTTGCATTTTTTGTGCAGTGATTTCTGAATGTTAAATATACATTCAAATGAACTGTAGCTTAAAGGAACATGCCAACATTATAGGAAATACTTACCGTCTCCTCCAGAGTCAGACAAGAAGATGAATACGCATTTCCCATAATGTTGGCATGTTCCTTTTAACCTTTCATTCGGAATCGCAGCATGAAGTATACAACCCCTCCTCGTTTTTTAACAACAGCCTGTCGGATGACTACAACCACCATGGGATTCAAACGGTTTGCATTTCAAGATAACAAATACGTCTATGGGAAAACCCACGTTCAACAAGTCTCTTCTCGGGTATACTTCCTGGAATCTCCTGACACGCTCTATATGCATGTGTGACCATTAATAACAACACATGTGCAGCATCTATTACCCTGATTTAATATCCAGAATAAATGACATCCATGATGGTGCAGTTTCTAATACATCACACGGAGACGTGTCACAAGACACTTCTAATAGCTTACACACTGCATGTTATAAGACATTATACCCAGTCATAGGTGCATGTCTTGAGTTAAGTGTTGCCCACTTTACTTACTGTAAATATGCCTGCAGGACACACACACACACAGAAAACACACACATAAAGACACCTAGCTGACACGAACACACAACACTCACACACACACCCTGGACAAGGAAGAGTTTAAATGCCTTGCTCAAAGACGCATAATTTGGGAGTTACAACCTGAATTGGTTTAAAAAAAACTTTGACCGAATCGACGTGATTTTCTGACTAACATCGAGGAGGAAACAAGGAAGACGTTATTTTATTTTATTTTTGTTTACGGACACTTGTTTTTGTGGATTATCTTATATTCCTCAATTAATGGGAAGCTGACATAAAATACTCAAAGAGCATGTTTCAGATTTTGGGGGGATAAAGATAAGGAGACGCTTGGTTTGGCATATTTTTGTCGAAGCTGCCATTTTGTATGTCATTCAAGGAAGTTGAATAAAGACCACGCTCCCCAAGAGATTCAAATACATGTTTAGTTATCAATTGTATAACAAAATGTACACCAAAACAGTTGTTATTATTAAGGATAGAACTTTTATTTTCAGTTATTTCATTTTAGATGAGATTCAAGTATCTGTCTATGGAATAGGTATTTGTTGAAGCAATTGAAAGTGAACCATTTTAGAATATCATCAGTGTCCTTCAGAATCCATATACTGTATCTCCAAGGTTGCTTTTTTTTTTTTTTTTTTTTTTTACTGTAGTCAGTACATTGTAAATTTGTAAAAATTTACAAAAAATCCCCAATTCCTTTCCAAGGTGTCCTATGTAGTTTCAGGGGAGGGGGATTTGTTTACATTTGCAGAGGCTGCAATTAGTTTAGAAAATATATTTACTATGCATTCTTAGAATTTTCATGTCATCACATTTCTAAACAATAATAATTTACCACTGTGAACCAAACGTAAGCCTATTTTTATATATACACACAATTATTTTTATAAACAAAATGGCAGGACCTGCCTTTGTAACAACAACAACAGTAACTTTTCAGGTAGCTTTCTAGATCCAAAGTGTTCCAGGGATCCAATTTCCCTCTGGGTACATTTCGCTTACACAGCTAAATGAGATTTAGTTTTTTTCAATATTTATAGTTTTAAATTTCGTTCCCCAAAATTGCATAGTGCACCTTTCAAATGTAAACTTTTTGGAGATAGAAGGATTTTTGCAACACACACTGACAATCTATTTTTGCCTTGGTTGGAACCGCCAACAGTGGAGTGGAGATCTGATTGTTTCTGTGTGGAACTGAATGAATATAAGCTTATTACAGTAAATTACTGTCCTGTACATAGTGCGTATAGAGCCACCGATAGATGGAGTTTGGTCAGTTTGGACATGGAAGGCTACGCAAGCTACAACTGCCACATGGTTTGTGTAGTAAATACGGAGGACATCCCAGAGAATAGTAATTTTTATAAAGTCACTTTGACTTTTCATGGTGGTGGGTCTTGTCGTTCATCTCGCAATGCATTCTGGGTGATGTAATCAATAATGTGTGGAAAGAAGCAGAGTTTCTTTGTTTGTCTCTATACTACTGATTATCTCTCCTCTTGTTTAAATAAGTCTCACGCAACCTCCAAGTACGCTAAAGCTAGTTACATGTCAGGTAACTTCGCTACTCGTAGACACTTAAAACCTGCGTTACCGAGGCAACCAGCCATCAGTGTACAGCAGGCTTTTACATTGAAGTTCTAGGTACAGAGACACAGAGAAAATGGTCTTGTTTCCCCATACTTTATTGTGATTACATCACCAGGAATACATTGCGATACGAGGAACGTATGTCTCTGACAGTCAGCCTGGGTTGAACTGTATCATGTTGCTGCTTCAACTAAGAGGTGTTGGTTGCAAATACCTAACAACATTATCCATAACGTCACCATGGTGAGATGGGTGATGTTCTAAGGATCAACAAATTACTTAGCCAACGATATGGAGTGGGACTGTGGAACTAACATGGCATGCAGACAAAGAAATAAAAAACGGTCCTGACGTCGATTGTGCTCTGTGCAGCACCATGCAGGAAGACGGCACTTAAATATTTTTTGGTGGAGGCGATCAGTGAGAGAGACGTGCTTCACTGTTTTATCAGTGAATCTGTTTCAACGTGGTTTCATAAGATTGTATGTATAGAGTGGGATACAAAACGCCCACATTTTCTATTTGAAATAAAACAGTGTTTCAATGTTTTTGCGTCTCTTGGAATTGTTTGTCCAACGTGTGTGTGTGTGTGTGTGTGTGTGTGTGTGTGTGTGTGTGTGTGTGTGTGTGTGTGTGTGTGTGTGTGTGTGTGAGTGAACATGCACAAAAAAAGGGTGCCTAAGAGTTTCATACTGTAATGATATAATCCTACTGATGTTGTGGAACATATCCCATATTCTCATCTGTGTGGTGCCTTAAAAATGAATAAATCATTGTCATAAAACCAAATGAAAAGAAATGTTGCCTATATTATAACAGCCCTGAAAGGCATTCTCAGGGTCTCACCTTCACTGTATGTCGGATATGTACTCTATTTCAGTAAACAGTAGCGTGGGATCAAAGAGATCTCCGCTATCAAGCAGTAGGAGCCATAGGATCATTCTTACATACATGTCAAAACACACCCTCCCAAGCACCATATCTGCCTGCTCTCTGCTGTCAACCCATTTCCGCTATAAGTCTGTCAATGCCTCTCTGTGTGTGTCTGTCTGTCTTGCTCTGTTCCTATCTTTCTCTGTATCTCCCTCTTTCTGTCTCCCTCTTTCTCTCTCTCTCTCTCGCTCGCTCTCTATCTCTCTCTCTCTCTTTTTAATCTCTCTAGTAGTGTTGTCTCGTTGCTGTCAACCAGGCAGCGTGGCACACATTCACACCTGTGATCTGTCTCCATAGACACTGTTGGCCACTGAGCAGTTCCACTGGATAAATTGGTATTTTTATCAATCAAATGCCATGTTCAGTTTATTTGATTGTTTATTGTTTTAGTTGATTGACCTTTCAGCATTGTTACAGATGCATACAGACATTTCCCAGAGTTTGTCATGACATGATACATGATAGAAACATGTAATTTGCCACAATTATAGATACTTGGTGTACTAATGCACAACAAATAATGGTACACCATCCAAAAGAAAGTACATTGATAGATAATTGCATAAAGATAATGGCTACACTGCTTGGTTACAAGTACATATGAAGGCAGCAAGAAAATATTGCCATTTACCATTCACTGCCACACTAACCGTCGGTAGTGTGATATTAAAGGGTTAACCTTCTGTAGTGTGGCAGTGAAAGGGTTAACGTGCTGTCGTGTGGCAGTGAAAGGGTTAACCTGTGTATTGTCGCGGTGAAAGGGTTAACCATTTGGTAGTGTGGCAGTGAAAGGGTTAAGAGCCGATATTATGGCCATTTCCCAGTTTTATATTTACATTTACATGGTATTTTTATGGTAAAATAAGCACCTAGTTACAGCTGTACAGGTTGTGCCACTCAGTAGTCAGGCTTGCCTCAAACAGGCAGTTTTGGCTGTTTAAATGAAAATGAACTGCCTCATTCCTGTGCTATGTACTTCCTCATTCACAAAATTCAGATCAAACTCTAAAACTAGGCATTGCAGATCAGATCCAGCAATCTTATATCTTGCCTAAAATGTTGTCAGAAACATATTTTAGTGAAATGTTTAGGTGGGAAAGAGAAAGAGATGTTTATAAATGAGCCGCCATGTTGAAAAACAGAGGTAAATCAGGAGTCAGACCAGAGCTTATTGTTTTTATTTTTTTAAGATTTTCTTTTTGGGTTTATCGCTTTTCCTGGTCAGACATGACCGACAGATACAGTGAGGGTGAAACGGGAGAGAGAGCAGGGGAAGACATTCGGCAAATAACGGCGGGTCCGGGAATCGAACTCGGGTCGGCCGATCCGTGACGCAGCGCGGCACATGGTGTGTTACTGGAGCGCCCGATGTTTTGTGTTTTTATTGCAAGAGTGAACAGTAATAAACATCAATATACATATGCTAAAGGTGAAGAGAAAACCATTTCACCTCCAGCTATATAACACTAAAGGTAAGGGGAAAACCATTTCACCTCCAGCTATATAACACTAAAGGTAAGTGGTCACGCTTCACCCTTCCTCATACGTTTCCAACGCGGAAGCAGCTCAGATGCACTTCCTGAAACTGGAGATTGTTATGAAGCGCAAGGAGAGATTACATAATGTTGGGAATTCGCCAGAAGTTCGCCAGCCCCCGGAACCTTCTCGGCACGTCCTAACAGCGTGGCGGTCCTGTCCTGTTTTTTTCCTCGTCGCATGACAGCGGACCGAGGAACTTCGCGCGACGGTTGGCAGCCGAGCCACGTCTAGCAGGCATTGGTACTGGCATAGGTAATACTGCTTGTTGTCTCGTGAGATGACCGAGTGATGTATTGGCGCAGGGGGCGGGATATTTGGATAAACGTGGTCATCATGATTCACTTTTGAGATGTTTTTCCAAGTATCCTAGCGCGCAACTAATGCTAATGCTACAATGTTGGGGTGCCGTTCCCATGTACCCTGCCGGGGCTGTCTTTACTCTTCCCTCCTCTTAACCATTCATGCTGACGGTCTAATGTTGGGGGTTTAGCGGAGGCTTATTTACCCTTTACATGGGTGGATGGGCTGACGACAGGGCTCAGAGCAGGTGTGCATTTTGTGAATCTATGAATTGAAAATGGGGGACCCTGATGTAGACAGGACTAACGTTTTCTCTGGTCTGCATCCCCTTAACAATTGTGTGTATTGGGCTAGCCCATTCTGCAATATGTTAATAGAGTTTTCGTTCATTCATTCATTTATCCCGTCACGGGTGCACACCGCAGGGGAGGTTGTTGCATGGCTACTAGTGGAGCAGTGCTTCACTAGTAATATACTTTGGTCAGCAGCCGCCACTGGTGTTCCGTGCTTAGTGGTGCAGGTGGCATCGGTCCTTTGCCCTGACATGGTGGAACGGTATCCTGCCCGGCCGAGAGGCGAGTCGGCCCGGCAGGTGGCTGGTGGGCTGTTGAAGCTTATACCGCCGCGGTACAGAATTTAGCAGCAACTAACAACATTGCTCAATTGGCTCCTTTTCTGTCAAAAATGGTGTCGGGTGGTGGGCAATGTTCCCTCTAATTATTTTTTGGTCTGAGCAAACACTCAAACCTCCTGAGCAGACATCAGCAACTACTGAGCAACATACGTCACCTGCCGATTAACCGGTTAGTTGATAAGCGGCGGTTTGTAAAAAATCTGAGAATCTTAATTTCCCTTAATGTCTAACATAAAAATATATACATTTTGCTGATACACAGAGAAATAATACAAAAAGGCATATTATATTCCTTAATCAAATATTTATTTGACCATTGATTGACGATACAGAGCATAGTCCTTACTTTAGCTGGGTTGGCGGCGGCGGTGTGAGTCGTGTCACTAACTTTTGTCTTTTTAGGAGGCTGACTCGTCATTATTTTATTAAGTGAATTATAATGCGACTTCAAGGGTGACCATATTGTGATTTTTTTTAAAGAGGACACTCTGCCTTCAGCCTCAAGATACTTAATCAAAGTTTACTCAACAATGCCTTATCATTATAATATATTTAAAGTATACCTCCTCTGTATGGATATACAATTATTGTTTATATTATTTTATATAACAAAATAATATCTCTCTATAACCAAAGTTACTCAACATGCTGTATTATGCCTAAAGTAATCTATCTGACAAATCTCAAGAAAATAACTAAATCAACCTATGACAAAATAATATATATTTTCAAGTCTTACTGGACAAAATAAATAACAAGAAAAATATGATGTAATGTTCTAAATAATACCTCTTCTGTATTAGAAAATCCAGCTTTAAAAAATATATCTTTATCTTTTCAATGTAATGTAAATTATAAAACAGTAACCTCACAAAGATACTAATTTAAAAGTGCACTATGCAGTTTCAGATTTGTTGCAATTAGTGTACTAAACTAATTTATTACACACATAATCCTTAGAATGATTGTATCTTATCAAACCAAAACATCATTTTGAGGCATCAAAATAGTTTTCAATTATTTTCTTTCTCTCTCTGTATAGCTGCATTCTTCAATCAATTCGGTCAACTTTGCCATCAAACTCTCGCCTCGCACTGCTTTGTTTGTAATGTTTTGCTGTGTCCATGTGAGCTTTGAGATCGCCAGCACCTTTATTAGAAATTTTCTCTGCAGTTCATCTGTAATGTACATTTTCGCGTTTGCATTGTGAGGAGCCAGCAATGCTGGTCGGATCTGTCCACTTCCTCATCTGTTGTGTGTGTCTGTGTGAGCGTGCAGTAGCGCTGCCCACAAAGCACTGAAAGCGGGGCTTCTCTTGGTAACGTCACACGCAACAGGTTACCGTTAGGGATGTCCCGATCACATTTTTTTGCTCCCGATCCGATCCCGATCATGTGATTTTGAGTATCTACCTATACCGATCTTTTCCGATCCGACCAAAAAAATTATAATAAAAAATATATATATATATTTTTTTTTTATCCCAATTTCTCACATTACATTCACCCTGAATGTTGACGTTATCCAGGTGAAAAGTTAACTTCATTCAAGCGAGGCATTGCAATCCTTGACATAAATCATTTGATGTATAATTAAATCAAAGGAAATGCGTTTGGGTCTGAGAGTGTGGCTGGTCTGCCGTTCTGCAGCTGGATACTATTGGTTTGTTTTGGCAAAATTCTTCTGCTCTGTGTGACAATAAATAAATTAATGATGATATGCAATTTAAAACCAAAACTAAGGCCTCAGTATGAGTTTAAGACGTGAACATGGTCATGTTTGTTCAATAAAAAAAATAAAAATAAAAATCTTTTTGCGACCGATTTCAGATGTGCGTGGGAGCGTTTTGCCATGTGCGCGCGCGCGCACGGGCGCACCTTAGGGGGAACATTGGTGGTGGGGCCTTAGGGCTAGCCGACGTCAAAACCATCGCGTAAGGTTTTGAGGTTATTCAGTTTTTGACCCAGCCGCAAGCTATAACCGCAGGGAGGGCTAGGATGCTGTCAACGGTTGTTCACAGGCATCTTGGTTGGAGCAATCTCCCCTTGAGGAGGGGAGGGGTCTCCTCCTCAGGGCTCCCCTCTCCGCAGGTGGACCTTGGTCTGTCCACGGAAGCGTGGGCGGTATTTGACCTGGGCTCCACGCCGCCCCACACCGCGCAGCCAGAGGTGAGAGGCTTCTCATGGAGACAGGGGCTGACACCCAGTTGCTAGCTAGGCCTGGGTCTGTCTATGAGAATGCTGTGCTGTCAAGCGGCTCCCACACCACATGTCCTGTGTCTGTGTTTGGTGAGCCTGGTGTTGTATCTGTCAACGGAGCAGGGTTCCCTGTATCTAAAACATTTTGTCAGAGGGGGAACTCTAGGCCCAGGAGGTCGCAGTGTGGGTTCCCCCCAGCCCCGCCCTCGCCAGGCCGGGTATTATGTTAGTGCCTCCCCCGTCTGGACTTCCGATCCCGCGGTGGTCAGTTAGGCACGCGTAATTTGGGTGGTAGTAATATCACTACAGGGCTACGGTGTGTAGAGACCAGTGTTAATTTTGGCAGCTATTTTCATTTTAGTTTTAGTCTTAGTCATGTGTCAAGTGCTCCTTTTTCGTTTTCATCATATTTAGTCATCTTCATTTATTTTTCTTTTAGTCAGTTTTAGTCAACTAAATGTCTGAGCATTTTAGTCTTAGTCAGTTTTTGTCTAAATTTGTCTTTTTTGTTTTAGTCTAGATTTAGTCGACGAAAACGGATGAAATTTTTGTCTATTTTTAGTTAATGGAAAAAAACTTGTCAGAAGTCAGAAATAGTCAACATGGAACATTTTCTGATTTAAATTGCGTATTTATTTTTTAACCTAGGGGAATCTGAGTCGGCGGCACAAGTGATACACAGGAAGTATATATGTTGGTGTAGACATGGTCCAATGTATTGTTGCTCCTACAGTATATGTTGGTGTAGACATGGTCCAATGTATTGTTGCTCCTACAGTATATGTTGGTGTAGACATGGTCCAATGTATTGTTACTCCTACAGTATATGTTGGTGTAGACATGGTCCAATGTATTGTTGCTCCTACAGTATATGTTGGTGTAGACATGGTCCAATGTATGCATCAAAGAGAGCATTATGGATGTGGTTACGTTGTTTCTGACCAGAGAGACGACGCTGAACTCTGTCTGTCTTCTGTTTGCTGTGTCTTTCCTTTCTCTCTGCCATGTCTGTCCTCTCTCTGCTGTGTCTGTCCTCTTTGTCATGTCTGTCCTCTCTCTGCTCTGCTGTGTCTGGCAGCGGTTTATTCTATAACAGGATACTGTAAACTAAGTAAACAGAACACACAGTAGTACTAGTAGTAGTACACACTGATTGCAATCTGCTTGCATAAAAACATTATATAAAATCACATTCTGAGGTCAGTGTTAAAGTGCCACATGGAAGAGGTCTGGTTAGTGGTTAGAGTTAGAGGTGGTCTAGGTCTGGTTAGGGTAACTTAGGGGTAGTTAAGCATTCATTATAATTTATTATTATTATTTAGATAGATGGATGTAAAGGGCTAGACCAACTCTTAACCCGTATCCGGACCTAGACCACCTCTAAGTCACAACCCTAACTTAGGGGTTAAAGTTAGAGGTGGTCTAGGTCTGGTTAGGGGTTAGAGTTAGAGGTGGTCTAGGTCTGGTTATACTGATCCGATACCAGTGCATACATAAAAAAAAGAAAAAAATTATAATATAAATTATAAAACTTTTTTTTCTTTTCTTTTTTACAGCTACTGTTTTATATATACTGTTTTTTAGTAATAACTAGAAATTAATGGTATATTTATTCAACAACAGGTGATTGATTAGTATTAGTATCATTAATTGACAACTAAGCTCAATGAGTTCACCCACGGAATGGTTGTTGGCACGGACATTACACGTTGTTGCGCACTTCCTATCCAGAAGGCTCCGTTTAGGTTGGCTACTGTAGCAGAGGCTCTGTTGTGATTTTTAATGCAAAATAAATATTCAACATTCTCTTTTGAGACTCCGCCTCAGTATCTTATCATTTGGCACTAAAAGCTAAACATTGTCACTGGTATGGCTGTCCGCAACATGTCATTAATTGTGTGCGAGAGGTCGATCAGTTAGCCACATTAGCGTGAGCTAGGTTAGCCACTTGCAGGTCTGCAGGTCTGCAGCTGGATTATGAATAGTCCCAACTTTAGCCAAGGTAACGTTAAAGCTAAAACTAGCTTTTCAAATAGCACGCTGGGGCCTCTGCGTCGTCAGGGGATACGAATTTTATTCTACCCTGGATGACGTTCTGGTCCTCGGCCGGTCAGAGAAGATCGCCAGGTCTCATACCAGGCAGGTGGTGGAATTTCTCACCAGCCTGGGTTTTGCTGTAAACTGGAAGTAGAGTACTCCTCTTCCCAGTCAACGGGTGGAGTACTTGGGCTTATTTCTTTTTTTTTAATTTTTTTATTGGTCTTTTTCCCCCTCCATTTTCCTCCGATTTTCTCCCATCCCAATGTTAGTCATATGCCAATTCCCAGTCCCTTCCTGGTCGCTGCGCTTTACCCCCCACAGTCAGATCATTTGGGAGAGTGGAGGCTACCACGTGCTTCCTCCGACACACGTCCAGCCAATCACCGCTTCTTTTCACCTGGCAGCGCGGATTCTCATTGAGAGGGCGTAGCGTGTGGGAGGACCACACTATCCCCCTCACGTCCAATCCGCGCTTAGCAGGCGCCCCGACCGAACTGTAGGAGTCGCTGTTTACAACGACCCGGACTCACCCCGCCAGCTTCTCCCACCCTCTGATACAGCCAATTGTATCAGTGCAGACGGCCAGCCAAGCTGGTGACAACCCCGGAGCTGTGAGCTGGATTCGAACAGGCGAACCAAGCTCACAGCTCCGGGGCTGGTGACGAACGCAATCTCCGCTCGACCACCTAACCGCCTACTTGGGCTTATTTCTAACCTCAAGGTCTATATGGGCATCCCTCTCAGAGCGGCGACGAGTGGATGTTCTCGGCGTGCTCGGGAGGTTCCGTCCTGGCAGGACGGTTACGGCGCTGTCCGTGATGCGCCTGCTTGGTATGATGGCGTCTGCTCACTCTGTGGTCCCTCTTGGCCTCCTCTTCATGAGGAGGATACAGAGGTGGTTTCCCAGTATGGAAATAGACCCGATGAGAGACAAGTGGAAGCGGCTGAAGGTTCCCATGTCAGTACTGGGGGACCTCGCCCTCTGGGGAGGGCTTGGGGCCCTCACCAGCGGGGTCCCCATGGGCAGCAGGCTGTCACACGTCACGGTCTTCACCGACGCCTCCCTCACGGGATGGGGGGGGGACGTGTCGGGCCAACGCAGTAGGGGCCAGCTGGCAGGACCATGCTGCCCGGTCTGCACTACATTTCAATGTGTTGGAATTGAAGGCAGTCCTTCTGGTCCTCAAACGGCTCGGCCACCTTGTGGTGGGCAAGCATGTTTTGATCAGGACGGACAACACAACGTCAACGTCGTATATCGACAGACATGGAGGAGTACGCTCCCCCGTCTGCACCGGGCGGCGGTCAAGCTCTGGCTATGGCCGTCTCTCAATCTACGCAGCCTGAGGGCTCTCCACATCCCCGGCAGGGAGAATGTGGGTGCAGATGTGATGTCGCGGGGCGGTCCTCACCCCGACGAGTGGAGACTACGTCTAGACATAGTCAGACAGGTCTGGGACCGATTCGGGGAGGCCACGGTGGACCTGTTTGCGAGCAGACAGTCCCACCAGTGCCCCTTGTGGTTCTCGGTCAGTCGGAAGGACAACCCCTCTCTGGGGGTGGATGCCTTCTCGCCCGCCCGAGATTCTGTATGCGTTCCCCCCCGTACACCTGATAGCTCAGCTGTTGGGGCGGGTATGTCAGGAGCGCGGGACTTTGATCCTGGTCGCGCCAGCCGGGGCTCGGCTGTGTGGTTCCCGGCCCTGATTCAGCTCTTGGTGGCCCCGCCGTGGCCTGTTTTATGGTCACCGCGGGCCCTCTCTCAGGTGTGCAGAACTCCTTCTTCTGCCTCCTGTTCTGGGGCAGCCTCTAGGCTTGGCTGCTGAAAGGGTGAATCTGGTGGGGATGCGTCTTAACTCTTCTGTGGTTAATGCCATCCGGAACACGCGCGCTCCGTCCACTACCGCGGCTTACGCATGGAAGTGGCGTATGGTCGAGAGTGGGGGGCAGAACATTGTTCAGCCACCCTCTCGTGGGACGTTCTTGCTTGGCGCACGGCGTCTCAAGCCTGTGGAACGTTCTCTGTCTCCGAGTCGGGACCTCCAACTGTTCTGGAAAGGCTGTTGGGGGCCCCGTTTGAGCCTCTTGAGCAGGCACCATTGGATCGTCTGTCTTACGACTGCGTTCCTTTTTTGGGCCATGACCTCCGCTAAATGCGTGGGTGAGCCATGTGCTCTCTCGGTGCGGTCGGAGTACCTGTCTATTCGGGCCGATAGCAGGCGACTCTGTGGCCTGATCCGGCCCTCGTGCCAAAGAATATCCGGAGCTCTTGTCGCTCCTGGGTTATGGTGCTTCAGGCGTTTCGCCCTCCTCCTCATGCTAGTGGGTTGGAGGTGAGCCTTCACCTGTCATGTCCTGTCCGTGCACTGAAGGTTTACCTTAGTCGCACGCGGGATCTCAGGGCTTCCGATCAACTGTTTGTTTGTTACGGTGGCCCTCGCGCGGGTAAGGTGCTGTCCAAGCAGTGCCTGTCACATTGGTTGTGCGAGGGCATTGCCCTTTGCTCCACGTTGGCTGGACAGGTTCCCCCCGGGGGCGTCAGGGCGCACTCCACTCGTGGTGTGGCGGCCTCTGCTGCCCTGTTAGGGGGGACCTCGTGGAGGACATTTGTGCTGCGGCCTCCTGGTCCTCCCCGAGTCCTTTCGTTAGGTTTTACCTCATGGACATGACTGGGAGTTCTGTCTCCAAGGCGGTCCTGAGGTCCGGGACCTCTCCTGCATCCCGCTATCAGGTGGGCTAGCAGGGGTGTGTGGGTGTGGACCGCGGGGTGCTGTGTCACACGTAATCCCGCTTGCGCTGTGCGTTCGGGGGTGCCTGGCTCCCCCTTTTTTTGCACTTTGGTGGTGTTGACTGCCTCCCCCCCTTTGTTAGGACGGGCAGGGGTGGACGGGACTCCCCTCCTCCCTGGCTGGGGCTTACGGGCCCTCAGGGGGTGCATTTGTCGGGGCCACGCGTCCGCTCTGCCCTTTATCTCAGAAGGCAGAGAGAGACGCGAAGCCAGATGATATATAACGTAAGGTTATCCTATAACCCTAGTTATATGAATACTGGCTGAGCATCTCGCTCTTTAACGCCCTGAGGTCCCTTGGATGTTTTCCGCTTATGGAAATCGAACTGGGAAGGGTGAGGCGTGACCACTTCCGGCGTAATATAGGGGACGCGTGGGAGTGGCGTGGTCACGTGCAAGTGGGTGCATTTGTTTTGTTTCCCAGAGCACACTAGGTGCTGGAGATAGTGTTGTATCTCAGAAGGCAGAGCGAGACGCTCAGCCAGTATTCATATAACTAGGGTTATAGGATAACCTTACGTTCTAAGACCTTTATAAGGTATTTGTAGATAATGAACTAATCATGAACAAATCATTTATATACATTCGTAAATTATTATTAAATCATTTATAACTATATTTGTATAACATTTACAAATTAGTTCTACATTATTTATAACTCATTATCAACATTGTTTGTACTTGATTTGTTCATCATTAAATAATGTTGTTTAATGTGTAGTAACACATTTGTAGATGCTTTGAAAAATGGATATGAAAAAACGACTATACAACATTTATTTGTTCATGTTCAACAAATGATTTGTTAAGACATTCATAAAACATCTATAAATCATTTGCAGATGCTATTGTATGCCCTAATCTAAAGTGAAGCCTACATCATTAACAAATGTCTAAGTTTGTTTATTTGTGGACTTTTATGAATACACACGAAGCAATTACCAGACTTGTCTTTTCATGTTTAACAAATGATTTGTTAAGACATTCATAAAACATCTATACATCATTTGCAGATGCTATTGTATGCCCTAATCTAAAGTGAAGCCTACATCATTAACAACATTTCTAAGTTTGTTTATTTGTCGACTTTTATGAATACACACGAAGCAATTACCAGACTTGTCTTTTCATGTTTAACAAATGATTTGTTAAGACAGTCATAAAACATCTATAAATCATTTGCAGATGCTATTGTGTGCCCTAAGCTATCTATAGTCCTAATTCTGTCACTGTTTGATGTCACAAAGAAGGGTGTATCCGAAAGCTGTCTACAACATTTGTAACAGGTGATGAAAAAGTAAACAAATAATTATCTGTATTAGACATTTGTTAATGATGAATAGGCTTCACTTCAGATTAGGGCACACAATAGCATCTGCAAATGATTTATAGATGTTTTATCAATGTGTTGAATGCCGATGGGTTGTCTCTATCTATCTCAGGTCAGTTACTCGAGATATAACCCTGTGGCCGCCCGATATCCCCCAGCGAGGTGCTAATTACTCAATTACTATTTCTATCACGCTTACTTCATAGTCACTAGTTAGTTATATCCAGTTGATATGAAATATATATGCTGGTGTCTCTTTAAACTGTCTCCAGTCATTAGAGAGAGAGGGCTCTCATGTCTGTCTCCAGTGCCATCAGAGAGAGAGCGCTCTTCTGGCTGTCTCCAGTGTCATCAGAGAGAGAGCGCTCTCCTGGCTGTCTCCAGTGTCATCAGAGAGAGAGGGCTCTCCCGGCTGTCTCCAGTGTCATCAGAGAGCGCCGACGCCTTCAATTTTGCCACTGCTTTCCTCTGAGGGAGACAATTCTGGTTCCATACAGATCAATATCCCTTGTCTGGCGCTCTCTAAAGCGGAAGGATATTACTTCCTAGGTGCTGATAAGAGCACATTCAAGTAAGGTTTAAACTCACTTTTGTAATCTGTTCATTTCAGGGTTCTCCGTTATCAATTATTCTAGTTAATTTTATTTGGCTGTATCTCATACCGATCTCAGCCCAAACTCAGGGACGCCATGTTGAGTGCCGATGGGTTGTCTCTATCTATCTCAGGTCACTTACTCGAGATATAACCCTGTGGCCACCCGATATCCCCCAGCGAGGTGCTAAACTCGCTAAGTTCTCGGGTCAATTACTATTTCTATCACGCTTACTTCATAGTCACTAGTTAGTTATATCCAGTTGATATGAAATATAAGCATAGAAGAGTTGTTAACCTCTTCTTTGTTTGTAATAAACCGAATGTATGTCTGGGAGAACTCTTTTGCCTATAATAATAATAATATTATTATCATTATCATCATTATTATCATCATTTTACGAAAGGCCGGTAATGCTAATCATTTGAAAGCCTGATGATATTACTTTGCCTACAACAATAGTAATTATATTAGCGCAATAACACCTAATAATCATTTGCAAGCCTCATAACCCCTTATCAGTTCGACAGGCCCATCAATCCGTGGCCACCGATCGTCCGGCCCTGCAGTGGCGAGACTCTCAGTTTCCCACAAACCCAATGGAGCCCGTCGAACACAGTGGCTACCGGCGCTTGCAAACAACAAACAGTGAAACTAAGCATTACTACTGTCAATAGTATATATTTATATAATATCCTTTATATAACTTTAGCTGAAAAGCAGTAACCAGCAATTGATTCAATCTGCATGGCTTCCAGAATATAGCTATACCGTTTTACCTCAGACGAGAGCAGGGCGAGGCCAGCGTCGCGGCACATTGTGATAGAACGGCACGGAGGAAAGCAGTCCACGAATTCAATAAGTATTTAAACAAAGTTATTTTAATTAGAAAAAGCAAGTTACAAAGAATCTGTCTTGAAAATGTCCAATCCAGTTAAAATGAGTATAAAACAAAACATCTCTCTCTTAGCATAGCAAAAACTCTCTTTGTCATTTAAAAGATTTAGAGCATCTAAAAAAACAGAGTCTTGTCATAGGGACGCCACTCAAAAATTGCCAGGCCATGCCCCAATACACCGCTTGACATTTCCTGGCTCTAGAAAAACTGAAAATCTGACTCGACGAGACTGGAGCAGTCCCCTATATACCGGTCCGGCATCATATCAAGACCTCTTACTTATTGGTCTAAATACAGTGATGTCATTTCTACCATCCAATCAACGCATAACACATAACACACTCAGTAAAGATGAACTCCTCCCTTTCTAGTCGTTACTGTAACTGAGAGAGTAATAGATTTCTTTGTGCTGGGAAAAACCCTATGTCTTCATCTGTTATCTAGTAAGCTAGCAGGGGCCCACAAGGTCATAGACACATTCCGCGTCCAGCATTATTGAATGAAACAATTGCCCTGCTGTAATATACAGTACATGGTCCTTCTAGCATGAATAGCCTAATACGCTTATATATATATATATATATATATATATATATATATATATATATATATATATATATATATATATATATATATATATATATATATATATATATATATATATATATATATATATATATATATATATATATATATGTACAATACAGTACTCATATACATTGGTGGATATGTTTTACACATCATATCATCATCATTCTTCCTCTGCTTCTCCCTCTGCTTCTGTCAAGGTCAGCGCTCTGTGACCACATTCCTGGCTTTATTAGCAGTAAGAGAAGAGGCCCACACAAAGACATTCTTCATAATCACTGACGCTAAAGTCATCTCTTAACGTATGCTTAGATTTAAAACAGATATATACAATAAACATATGCTTAATCCTTTACATCCTACAAGTGACAGAGAGAACAGGATGTCATATTAAAAAGTGTCACTAATTGTTTATGGCACTTCAACACCGCCTCTGTCATCCTGGTCGGTCACTTTCCACTGTCTTAATAGCGTCTGTACGGGGGGACGAGATGCCAATTGCGGGGTCACGTGGCTGTGACTCTCCACACCCCCTCTGTCATCTTGGTTCCCTGGTACCGTGGCTGGACGGCCCGACAGGATAGGGGCCACGTCGTCACTTGGAATCCGGCGGGAAGACTTGCATCTGTTGTTCCCGGGCTGGACGGCCCGACAGGATAGGGGCCACGTCGTTGCTTGGTAGCCGGCGGGAAGACTTGCATCTGTTGTTCCCGGCCAATGCACCCAGTTGTTGTCGTCTGAAGAACACAATGTCATAGTTCTTATGGTCACCCCCTCTGACCTCTTGGATCTCTCCCATAGTTTGAGGTAGGTCGAATTGTCACTTGTAGCAGCAGTCCTCTATTGAAGTGTGGTTGGCCTGGTCGTGTGACCCTGTCCGTAGGCCACGCAGGACATCACAGATACAGTCCACAGAGGACTCATTTATTTTCTCTCTTTCAGGTCCATTCAGGGCTCTCGTCGCCCTGTAACCTGGGTCCAGGCCGATGTCTCTCTGTCTCCATGTCACAGGATATGCGGGCATAATATCCCCTGTTTCATCGCCTGCCCATTCTCCTTCACCTTCGTTGGAGACGTCCTCCAATCCTGAGCTCCAGGAGAGCTTTCAGAGAAGGCCCCTTGCTGATAGGTCTCAGTTTGGCCGGCTTAGCTCTCTTGTTCCGAGGTCTAGGAGGTTCGTCCCTTGGGTACCGAACTCTCTCCCTAGATCTTGACCTAGATGAGGACCTTGAGGATGCTCTGGAGCTTGACCTATCCCGGTCTTCCTCCACTTCCGAGTTCTGATCTGGATCAGTATACTCCTGTTTGCTACTTGCTGCGTCGTCCACCGACTCCGGGGGACAGCCCCCCCGTCTAAGAATGCTCCTGGCCTGAGATAGGGCAGGTTCTGATCCTTCCGGTTCGAACTGTACTGTCGGCCTCCTTGTGTACTGACGTGCTGATTATGGCTAGTCGGTAGGGCATGTCCTCATTACCATTGCCAGCAAGGATGTCCTTCCTTTGCAGTAGTTCTTTCATACAAACTAGCAGTCTGTCCTGATTCTCTCGTGAGAACAGTGTCTCCTTGTGTACTGACGTGCTGATTATGGCTAGTCGGTAGGGCATGTCCTCAGTACCATTTGCCAGCAAGGATGTCCTTCCTTTGCAGTAGTTCTTTCATACAAACTAGCAGTCTGTCCTGATTCTCTCGTGAGAACAGTGTCTCCTTGTGTACTGATCTCTCCTTGTTGAGAAGGTCTCTCCTTGTGTTCTGACGTGAGCACTACAACAGTGAGGTTCCCTCTCTTTGCACAATAGGCTGTGGGTCATGAGTAGAGCTTTTTACTCTAGTGTGTGCTCCCAATCCATCCTTCGAGTGCTGGTTGCCAAGTTTTGACTTTAAGGCTCCCTAGGCCTCCTAGTCGCAAGTCGTTTTCTACTTAAGTTTTGACTCTAAGTAAGCATTATGTTACTTCAAGTTCAAGTGACTTTAAGGCTCCCTAGGCCTTTGACTTTAAGGCTCCCTAGGCCTGCTAGTCGCAAGTAGTTTTCTACTTAAGTTTTGACTCTAAGTAAGCATTATGTTACTTCAAGTTCAAGTGACTTTAAGGCTCCCTAGGCCTGCTAAACTCTAAGTAAGCATTATGTTACTTCAAGTTTAAGTGACTTTAAGGCTCCCTAGGCCTTTGACTTTAAGGCTCCCTAGGCCTCCTAGTCGCAAGTCGTTTTCTACTTAAGTTTTGACTCTAAGTAAGCATTATGTTACTTCTAGTTCAAGTGACTTTAAGGCTCCCTAGGCCTTGGACTTTAAGGCTCCCTAGGCCTGCTAGTCGCAAGTAGTACGTTTTGACTCTAAGTAAGCATTATGTTACTTCAAGTTCAAGTGACTTTAAGGCTCCCTAGGCCTGCTAAACTCTAAGTAAGCATTATGTTACTTCAAGTTTAAGTGACTTTAAGGCTCCCTAGGCCTTTGACTCTAAGGCTCCCTAGGCCTCCTAGTCGCAAGTCGTTTTCTACTTAAGTTTTGACTCTAAGTAAGCATTATGTTACTTCAAGTTCAAGTGACTTTAAGGCTCCCTAGGCCTTGGACTTTAAGGCTCCCTAGGCCTTTGACTTTAAGGCTCCCTAGGCCTTTGACTTTAAGGCTCCCTAGGCCTTTGACTTTAAGGCTCCCTAGGCCTTCTAAACTCTAAGTAAGCATTATTTTACTCCAGAGGCACCTGACAGCAGTCATTTTAGTTCATATTCTCTTGGCTGTTAATGCTTATTCAATTAGTATAAAGCCCAACTCACGGATGTTCTAAGCCCCAGAACCTCCGATCCATTTTGACAGACCTATAAACCAGTGACTTGGCCGCCTAAGCACCACAGCGTCCTGTATGCTGAAGCTTCCAAGTCCCCACAAATCTGATAGGCCCGTTGGATATAGAGACCCTGATGCTCGCACTGTCCCCCAGCGTCAAGGTGCTAAGCTTGATGAGAGTTTGCAGAGTCTCAATTTTTATCCATAGGCGCTGGTGAGTGTACATCTCATGCAGCTGATATGGTTGGTACCAGACCACGTGAGCGGATCGGCGCGGGCGAGAAATCCGCTCTTCGCTCTTTAAAGCTTGGTCCGCTCCGCTAATCGCTCATGTTGACCCTGCCCCCAAGTCGCTCTCCGCTCGCTCACCGCTCACCTTGAATCGAGCGCTCCCCGCTCCCCGCGCCACATCGCTCGGCAGATTTTTTTTTTTTGGGGCATGGTGTTAATTAGCTCAAACTACAACAGTCTACACCCCCTGGGCCCCTTAACAATTGTTTGTATTGTGCCGCATTGTAATTGTACCCATTCTGCAATGTTAAATAACGTTGTTTATCCTGATAGCTAGCCTAGCCACAATGCTATGGTCGCTGCCATTAACGTTAGCATGTAAGCTATCGACAACAACAATGGCGTCAAAACTTTTTCTAACAGGATGTGAGTGACAAAGCCTGAACAGGATATCACAGGTTCACCCTTCTCATTGGTTGAAAATGGCCTTCATGTTTGTACATCACCATCTGTTGCTTTGGCATTGTACTACATGTATATTACATCAGTGTTAAACCACTGTGTGAGCGGCCCGGAGCGGATTGGAGCGGAGGAGAACTCTCGCTCCGGACGTTGCGCCGACCCATTTTAAAACCCACTCCTCGCTCACGTCAAAACCCCCCGCTCCGCTCCCCGCGCCGCTCACGCTCCGATCCGCTCACATGCACTGGTTGGTACGGGTGTAACCTACCAGATGGTTACTGTCAGGAAATCCCCTTTGCCTTGAATGAAATAGATTACAAATTCTTTCGTCCTCTTTACTCTGGTTTAGAGAAAAGACAGACATCTTTACATAGTATACTTAAAATCTATACATGTGATGTATTGTAAGTTCTGACTTTGTTGTGAAGGTCTTCCCACACTGGGCACAGCAGTACGGTTTCTCTCCAGTGTGTACCATGTGGTGTTGTTTAAGTTGAGTCTTTCTCTTGAAGCTAATGTCACACTGGTCATAAGGTCTCTCTCCTGTGTGTACCATGTGGTGACTTTTAAGCTCTTCCTCCGTCTTGAAGGTCTTCCCACACTGGGCACAGCAGTAAGGTTTCTCTCCTGTGTGTACCATGTGGTGTCGTTTAAGGTATGCCTGTCTCTTGAAGCTCTTCCCACATTGGTCACAGCAGTAAGGTTTCTCTCCTGTGTGTACCATGTGGTGGCTTTTTAGTTCTGCCTTCGTCTTGAGGCTCCTTCCACACTGGTCACAGTAGTAAGGTTTCTCTCCTGTGTGTATCATGTGATGTATTTTAAGGTGAATCTTCATCTTG
Source organism: Notolepis coatsorum (assembly GCF_963971535.1). NCBI lineage: Eukaryota > Metazoa > Chordata > Actinopteri > Aulopiformes > Paralepididae > Notolepis > Notolepis coatsorum. The sequence goes on along the minus strand of NC_140174.1, from coordinate 60,224,900 downwards.
AAGCTCCTGCCACACTGGTCACAGCAGTAAGGTCTCTCTCCTGTGTGTACCATGTGGTGTTGTTTAAGGTGAGTCTTCGTCTTGAAGCTCTTTCCACACTGGTCACAGCAGTACGGTCTCTCTCCTGTGTGTATCATGTGGTGTCGTTTAAATTCTGACAGTCTCTTGAAGCTCTTCCCACACAGGTCCTGAGCTAGCATCTCCTGTGCTAGCTTCTCTTGAGCTAGCATCTTCTGCGCCAGCTCCTCCTGAGCTAGCGTCTGTTGCACTAGCATCTGCTGTGCTAGCGTCTTCCGTGCTAGCATCTCTTGTGCTAGCTTCTCTTGAGCTAGCATCTGCTGCGCCAGCTCCTCCTGAGCTAGCATCTCATGCACTAGCATCTGCTGAGCTAGCGTCTTCCGTGCTAGTATCTCTTGTGCCAGCTCCTCTTGAGCTAGCATCTTCTGCGCCAGCTTCTCCTGAGCTAGCGTCTGTTGTTAGCTCCGGCTATTTAGCCTGCTGTTAGCTCGTGTCTGGCTAGGGCCAGTTCACTTCCAGTTAGCTCTGGCTTGGTAGCCTGTTGTGAGCTCTTGTTAGCTCTGGCTTGGTAGGCTGTTGTGAGCTAGTTAGCTCTTGGCTAGTTAGCCATCAATTAGCTCTGCCTTGTTAGCCTGTTGTGAGCTAGTTAGTTCTTGGCTAGTTAGCCATCAATTAGCTCTGGCTTGTTAGCCTGCTGTGAGCTAGTTAGCTCTTGGCTAGTTAGCCCTCAATTAGCTCTGGCTTGTTAGCCTGTTGTGAGCTAGTTAGCTCTTGGCTAGTTAGCCATCAATTAGCTCTGGCTTGTTAGCCTGTTGTGAGCTAGTTAGCTCTTGGCTAGTTAGCCATCAATTAGCTCTGGCTTGTTAGCCTGTTGTGAGCTAGTTAGCTCTTGGCTAGTTAGCCATCAATTAGCTCTGGCTTGTTAGCCTGTTGTGAGCTAGTTAGCTCTTGGCTAGTTAGCCATCAATTAGCTCTGGCTTGTTAGCCTGTTGTGAGCTAGTTAGCTCTTGGCTAGTTAGCCATCAATTAGCTCTGGCTTGTTAGCCTGTTGTGAGCTAGTTAGCTCTTGGCTAGTTAGCCATCAATTAGCTCTGGCTTGTTAGCCTGTTGTGAGCTAGTTAGCTCTTGGCTAGTTAGCCATCAATTAGCTCTGGCTTGTTAGCCTGTTGTGAGCTAGTTAGCTCTTGGCTAGTTAGCCATCAATTAGCTCTGGCTTGTTAGCCTGTTGTGAGCTAGTTAGTTCTTGGCTAGTTAGCCATCAATTAGCTCTGGCTTGTTAGCCTGTTGTGAGCTAGTTAGCTATTGGCTAGTTAGCCATCAATTATCTCTGGCTTGTTAGCCTGTTGTGAGCTAGTTAGCTCTTGGCTAGTTAGCCTGTTGTAGTCTCCGGCTAGGTAGCCTCCTGTAGACTCGGGCTATGTAGCCTCCTGTAGACTCGGGCTAGGTAGCCTCCTGTAGACTCCGGCTAGGTAGCCTCCTGTAGACTCGGGCTATGTAGCCTCCTGTAGTCTCGGGCTAGGTAGCCTCCTGTAGACTCGGGCTATGTAGCCTCCTGTAGTCTCGGGCTATGTAGCCTCCTGTAGACTCTGGCTATGTAGCCTCCTGTAGTCTCGGGCTATGTAGCCTCCTGTAGACTCCGGCTAGGTAGCCTCCTGTAGACTCGGGCTATGTAGCCTCCTGTAGTCTCGGGCTATGTAGCCTCCTGTAGACTCGGGCTATGTAGCCTCCTGTAGTCTCGGGCTATGTAGCCTCCTGTAGACTCCGGCTATGTAGCCTCCTGTAGTCTCGGGCTATGTAGCCTCCTGTAGACTCCGGCTAGGTAGCCTCCTGTAGTCTCGGGCTATGTAGCCTCCTGTAGACTCCGGCTAGGTAGCCTCCTGTAGTCTCCGGCTAGTTAGCCGACAATGCCAGCCTGTATGGCTGCGCTGATGTCTCTTGAAACTGCCACACAGTTGCTGGTTCCACTTCCGTCACAGTAGCAGGACTTTTTGCCTGTATGATTGCGCTGGTGTCTCTTGAAACTGCCACACAGTTGCTGGTTCCACTTCCGTTACAATAGCAGGACTTTTTGCCTGTATGATTGTGCTGGTGTCTCTTTAAACTGTCTCCAGTCATTAGAGAGAGAGGGCTCTCATGTCTGTCTCCAGTGCCATCAGAGAGAGAGCGCTCTTCTGGCTGTCTCCAGTGTCATCAGAGAGAGAGCGCTCTCCTGGCTGTCTCCAGTGTCATCAGAGAGAGAGGGCTCTCCCGGCTGTCTCCAGTGTCATCAGAGAGCGCCGACGCCTTCAATTTTGCCACTGCTTTCCTCTGAGGGAGACAATTCTGGTTCCATACAGATCAATATCCCTTGTCTGGCGCTCTCTAAAGCGGAAGGATATTACTTCCTAGGTGCTGATAAGAGCACATTCAAGTAAGGTTTAAACTCACTTTTGTAATCTGTTCATTTCAGGGTTCTCCGTTATCAATTATTCTAGTTTATTTTATTTGGCTGTATCTCATACCGATCTCAGCCCAAACTCAGGGACGCCATGTTGAGTGCCGATGGGTTGTCTCTATCTATCTCAGGTCACTTACTCGAGATATAACCCTGTGGCCGCCCGATATCCCCCAGCGAGGTGCTAAACTCGCTAAGTTCTCGGGTCAATTACTATTTCTATCACGCTTACTTCATAGTCACTAGTTAGTTATATCCAGTTGATATGAAATATAAGCATAGAAGAGTTGTTAACCTCTTCTTTGTTTGTAATAAACCAAATGTATGTCTGGGAGAACTCTTTTGCCTATAATAATAATAATATTATTATCATTATCATTATCATCATTATTATCATCATTTTACGAAAGGCCGGTAATGCTAATCATTTGAAAGCCTGATGATATTACTTTGCCTACAACAATAGTAATTATATTAGCGCAATAACACCTAATAATCATTTGCAAGCCTCATAACCCCTTATCAGTTCGACAGGCCCATCAATCCGTGGCCACCGATCGTCCGGCCCTGCAGTGGCGAGACTCTCAGTTTCCCACAAACCCAATGGAGCCCGTCGAAAACAGTGGCTACCGGCGCTTGCAAACAACAAACAGTGAAACTAAGCATTACTACTGTCAATAGTATATATTTATATAATATCCTTTATATAACTTTAGCTGAAAAGCAGTAACCAGCAATTGATTCAATCTGCATGGCTTCCAGAATATAGCTATACCGTTTTACCTCAGACGAGAGCAGGGCGAGGCCAGCGTTGCGGCACATTGTGATAGAACGGCACGGAGGAAAGCAGTCCACGAATTATTTAAACAAAGTTATTTTAATTAGAAAAAGCAAGTTACAAAGATTCTGTCTTGAAAATGTCCAATCCAGTTAAAATGAGTATAAAACAAAACATCTCTCTCTTAGCATAGCAAAAACTCTCTTTGTCATTTAAAAGATTTAGAGCATCTAAAAAAACAGAGTCTTGTCATAGGGACGCCACTCTGACATTTCCTGGCTCTAGAAAAACTGAAAATCTGACTCGACGAGACTGGAGCAGTCCCTTATATACCGGTCCGGCATCATATCAAGACCTCTTACTTATTGGTCTAAATACAGTGATGTCATTTCTACCATCCAATCAACGCATAACACATAACACACTCAGTAAAGATGAACTCCTCCCTTTCTAGTCGTTACTGTAACTGAGAGAGTAATAGATTTCTTTGTGCTGGGAAAAACCCTATGTCTTCATCTGTTATCTAGTAAACTAGCAGGGGCCCACAAGGTCATAGACACATTCCGCGTCCAGCATTATTTAATGAAACAATTGCCCTGCTGTAATATACAGTACATGGTCCTTCTAGCATGAATAGCCTAATACGCTTATATATATATATATATATATATATATATATATATATATATATATATTAGGGCTGTCAGTTTATCGCGTTAATTAGATTAATTAATTACACAGCAAATTATCGCGTTATGAAAATTGACGCAAAATTAATTACAGCCGACCTATATTTACTTTAGACAAGTGGCAAATCGGTGCGCTTTTATTTTGAAATCCACGCTTGAGTTGGGCGTATTAAACTTGGCCCATTGAATGACCCGTAGCCTACTTGATCGTCACTTCACACATGCGTCGTCTATCAAACAAAACAAACACACAAAGGAATTAGCTCAGCTGGAACAAGATGTCAGCATCACCCGAGGCGATACTCCTGGGACCTATGAACGGCAAGTTCAATTTCAAAAAGAATATAGATGGGACAGTAAACAAGACCATTGTAATATGTAGCTTATGTCAAAAAGAATTTGCGTATCACCGAAGCTGCTCTAGTCTAACGTATCACATGAACGCTAAACATGTCCAGGCAAGTTGTTCGAGCAGCTCCAGTGTAGCTAACGTTAGCTCCAGAGCAACTCGCACGCTTCGTCAAACCACTCTTGGAGAATTACCGTTAGGCAAACGGTTGAGTAAATCCACCACAGACAAACTAACCAACAGCGTCGCGAAGTGGATAGCAAAATATTGTAGGCCAATAGCTATAGTGGAAGATAAGGGTTTAGCGGAGTCATTTCGAATAGCGTCGTCTGACCCAAATTACAAGCTACCCTCGAGAGCTACAGTGATGAAAAGGATCCACAACATGTATGACACAGAGAGGGAGGCGAGGGAAGAAGTGTTGGCACGGGCTGGCCCAATGGCCCTAACGGGTGATCACTGGACGTCGGTGGGCAATCATAATTATTTGGGTGTCACAGTGCACTTGATCGATACTGAGTGGAAACTGCAATCATTTGCATTAACGGTGACCAAAACTGTGGGCCGCCATTTCGCCGATGCGTGTGCTGAACAGTTCAACACCGTAATAGAGGAGTGGAATATAAAAGATAAAGTCACATCTATTGGGACTGATTCCGCCCGTAATATGATAGCAGCAGCGCGCTATATGCCGTTCCAGCACATGCCATGTGCTGCACACGTGCTGCAAAGAACCATCACAGTCTCCCTTGAGGACAGAAGCCTTGACACCACCCTGGCAAAGTGCCGCAAGATTGTAGGCCACTTCAAGCACAGCCCTGCCAGTACAGAAGAACTGCAGCAGCAGCAGACTGCCCTCGGACAAGCAAAAGAGCCCATGATACAAGATGTATCCACAAGGTGAGACTGTTTAACTACCTGTTGTATGCTTAGGGTAAATTTAGTGTGTGTGTGTGTTTATTTCTTTGTATTCTGTACAATTGCATCATGCTGCATTAACAACCCCCAGTGGGACTAATAGTTATTTTATTGAATTGGAAGGTGGAATTCGACACTGGCCATGATCTCACGGTACCTGAGGAACCAGGAGGCTGTGACTGCCACTTTGGCCCAACAGAACCACAAGCTGTCCATGCTGACCCCCACAGAGTGTGACAAACTGAAGAAGCTGGAGCTTGTACTTGAGCCCTGCAGGTAAGTGTCTCTCCCTCTCTCTCTCCCCCCATACACCCCCCTCCTCTCTCTCTCTCCCCCATACACACACCTCACACCCCACTCTCTCTCTCCCATACACACACCTCACCCCCCAATCTCCCCCATACACACACCTATCTCTCTCCCATACACACACCTCACCCCCCCCTCTCTCCCCCATACACACACCTATCTCTCCCATACACACACCTCACCCCCCCTCTCTCCCCCATACACACACCTATCTCTCTCCCATACACACACCTCACCCCCCCCCTCTCTCCCCCATACACACACCTATCTCTCCCATACACACACCTCACCCCCCCCTCTCTCCCCCATACACACACATATCTCTCTCCCATACACACACCTCACCCCCCCCCTCTCTCCCCCATACACACACCTCACCCCTCTCTCTCCCATACACACACCTCACCCCCCCCCCTCTCTCCCCCATACACACACCTATCTCTCTCCCATACACACACCTCACCCCCCCTCTCTCCCCCATACACACACCTATCTCCCTCTCATACACACACCTTCACCTCTTTCTCTCTCGCTCTCTTGTTTCACTGCAGGTATGTGACTGAGCTCCTTGGAGGGGAAACCTACGTCTCATGCTCTGTGGTGCTCCCCGCACTCTGCCACCTAAACCGCATCATGGACCTCAACGAGGAGGATCCGGGCTACATGGTAAAGTTCAAGGCCAGCTTCACGAAGGACCTGGACGCACGCAAAGCGACCCTCAACAACAGATGGCTGAAGCTGGCTACAGCCCTCGACCCGCGATTCAAGGACTTGAAGAGCGTACCAAAGGACGAGAGGGATGAGGTGTGTGTGTGAATGAGAAGACCAGTGTTAAGTCCTTAGGCTGTCATGAAAAGTCCTATGCAACTAATTAATTGTCCCTCTTATTAGGTGTGGACCTGGCTTAAAGCCACAGAGGACGAGCCACCAGCGAAGAGGACCCTCCTCCTGCTGTCTTCAGACTCTGATTCAGATGAAGTCAGGGTACTGTCAGGACAATTAGACCTCTACAAAGCTGAGCCCAGCATCGGAATGAATGACTGTCCACTGGAGTGGTGGGCAGCTCACGCAAAAGCCTATGGACAGCTGTCTCCTCTTGCTCGCAAATATCTGGCTACTCCTGCTACCTCTGTGCCATGTGAGAGGCTATTTTCACTTGCAGGTCACATAGTCCAAAAGAAGAGGGCAGCCTTACTCTCAGACAATGTAAACAAGCTTGTTTGTCTTAGCAATTGGCTCAAGGAATAGATTTGTCATGCATACAGTAGACCCTGCACTAGACCCTGCACTAGACCCTGCAGTCATGCCCCAGACCCTGTAGTAGACCCTGTAGTCATGCCCCCAGAAACTGTAGTAGACCCTGTAGTCATGCCCCCAGACACTGTAGTAGACCCTGTAGTCATGCCCCCAGACACTGTAGTAGACCCTGTAGTCATGCCCCCAGACACTGTAGTAGACCATGCCCCCAGACACTGTACTAGACCCTGTAGTCATGCCCCCAGACACTGTACTAGACCCTGTAGTCATGCCCCCAGACCCTGTAGTCATGCCCCCAGACCCTGTAGTCATGCCCCCAGACACTGTAGTAGACCATGCCCCCAGACACTGTACTAGACCCTGTAGTCATGCCCCCAGACACTGTAGTAGACCCTGTAGTCATGCCCCCAGACACTGTAGTAGACCATGCCCCCAGACACTGTACTAGACCCTGTAGTCATGCCCCCAGACCCTGTAGTCATGCCCCCAGACACTGTAGTAGACCATGCCCCCAGACACTGTACTAGACCCTGTAGTCATGCCCCCAGACACTGTAGTAGACACTGTAGTCATGCCCCCAGACACTGTAGTAGACACTGTAGTCATGCCCCCAGACACTGTAGTAGACACTGTAGTCATGCCCCCAGACACTGTAGTAGACCCTGTAGTCATGCCCCCAGACACTGTACTAGACCCTGTAGTCATGCCCCCAGACACTGTACTAGACCCTGTAGTCATGCCCCCAGACACTGTACTAGACCCTGTAGTCATGCCCCCAGACACTGTACTAGACCCTGTAGTCATGCCCCCAGACACTGTAGTAGACCCTGTAGTCATGCCCCCAGACACTGTACTAGACCCTGTAGTCATGCCCCCAGACACTGTAGTAGACACTGTACTAGACCCTGTAGTCATGCCCCCAGACACTGTAGTAGACACTGTACTAGACCCTGTAGTCATGCCCCCAGACACTGTAGTAGACACTGTACTAGACCCTGTAGTCATGCCCCCAGACACTGTAGTAGACACTGTACTAGACCCTGTAGTCATGCCCCTAGACCCTGTAGTCATGCCCCCAGACACTGTACTAGACCCTGTAGTCATGCCCCCAGACACTGTACTAGACCCTGTAGTCATGCCCCCAGACACTGTAGTAGACCCTGTAGTCATGCCCCCAGACACTGTAGTAGACACTGTACTAGACCCTGTAGTCAGTATATTAATATTTGAATAGTCATATTTGGCACTATATCGTCGAGTTGGACGTAGTCTATTAAGCTAATAATAGTCTGTTAATATATAGTGCTTCGTGCGGTGAGAATACTACCGTAGTCAGTACCCCATCGTTTCGGGCAGAGAACTGGCTGCTTATCCAGGGTGGTTGACCCCACGTGAAGCTGCACCCGAGGAGCCCCAGAGCCGACGAGCGAGTGGACCTGTATACCGGATTATTCTGCCGACGACAGCCCGCCTTCCCAGGCACGGATTATGCTTTGTATACTTTGATTATTCCATGGATAAAGACCCCCGACACTGTAGTAGACACTGTACTAGACCCTGTAGTCATGCCCCCAGACACTGTAGTAGACACTGTACTAGACCCTGTAGTCATGCCCCCAGACACTGTAGTAGACACTGTACTAGACCCTGTAGTCATGCCCCCAGACACTAGCTTGCTGTGGGCTGTTTTGATTTTTGAGGATACTGTAGCTTAGTGTAAACTGTTATTGGCTGTATCAGCAACAAATGTTACCTTATTGAGAGGTATGTTTTCATTCATTTTATTTTATTCAATTTAATAAAATTGATTTCTAAAGCATTCTTCACTTGCAGGTCACATAGTCCAAAAGAAGAGGGCAGCCTTACACACAGACAATGTAAACAAGCTGAAGCTTGTTTGTCTTAGCAATTGGCTCAAGGAATAGATGTCATGCATACAGTAGACCCTGTAGTAAACCCTGCACTAGACCCTGATTTTTGAGGATACTGTAGCTTAGTGTAAACTGTTATTGGCTGTATCGGCAACAAATGTTACCTTATTGAGAGGTATGTTTTCATTCATTTTATTTATTTATTTATTCAATTTAATAGAATTGATTTCTAAAGCATTCTTCACTTGCAGGTCACATAGTCCAAAAGAAGAGGGCAGCCTTACACTCAGACAATGTAAACAAGCTGAGGAATAGATGTCATGCATACAGTAGACCCTGTAGTAGACCCTGCACTAGATCCTGCAGTAGACCCTGCAGTAGACCCTGATTTGAGGATACTGTAGCTTAGTGTAAACTGTTAGCTGTATCAGCAACAAATGTTACCTTATTGAGAGGTATGTTTTCATTTTATTTATTTTATTTATTTAATAAAATTGATTTCTAAAGCATTCTTCTTGGTGTATTTAATTGATCAGTCACCTGCTACAATAATGTAATGTCCTTGAATTTTAAATATTTATATGAATATGAAATATAAATATGCGATTAAAATGCGATTAATTAGATTAATTAATTACAAAACCTGTAATTAATTAGATTAAAAATTTTAATCGCCTGACAGCACTAATATATATATATATATATATATATATATATATATATATATATATATATATATATATATACAGATATATACAGATATATACAGAGATATATATATACATGTACAATACAGTACTCATATACATTGGTGGATATGTTTTACACATCATATCATCATCATTCTCCCTCTGCTTCTCCCTCTGCTTCTGTCAAGGTCAGCGCTCTGTGACCACATTCCTGGCTTTACTAGCAGTAAGAGAAGAGGCCCACACAAAGACATTCTTCATAATCACTGACGCTAAAGTCATCTCTTAACGTATGCTTAGATTTAAAACAGATATATACAATAAACATATGCTTAATCCTTTACATCCTACAAGTGACAGAGAGAACAGGATGTCATATTAAAAAGTGTCACTAATTGTTTATGGCACTTCAACAGAATGTCTTAACAAATCGTTTTTTTAAGAATCTACAAATGTGTTACTATACATTAAACAACATTATTTAACGATGAACAAATCAAGTACAAACAATGTTGATAATGAGTTACAAATAATGTAGAACACATTTTTAAATGTTATACAAATATAGTTATGAATGATTTAATAATAATTTACAAATGTATATAAATGATTTATTCATGATTAGTTCATTATCTACAAATACCTTATAAAGGTCTTATAACTGAGTGTTATAATAAAGTGTTACCTAATATTTTCTTTAGCAAGTCCAATCACACAACGTGTGGTAACCTGCACTTTCCTGACCACCATTTACTATGTTGAAGCCTTTAAAGATAGAATCTGTAATGCCATAAAACAGCGATAGTTTGATAAGTATGTACACACCGTCACACACACACACACACACACACACACACACACACACACACACACACACACACACACACACACACACACACACACACACACACACACACACACACCGTATTATAACTATAGTATATAGTTACTTATTATACTGTGAATTTCTCCAGAATCCTCTAGACAGAACCGATCATTTCCAGATACTCAGATTACAATTGTAATCAGGTTTAACATTGTGGAAAATAACCTTCCCACTCCTGGCGGTGCTTAGATTGTGATGTTTGCTGTGTGTCTCTGTCCTTATCCAAGTCTGGATCAGCTAAATGGTGAAACGAAGGAAGCTTTGGTGAAATGTCAGCTTCGACAAACACACCTACATACACACACACACACAGTCTGGATGCTAGACAGACAGGTGTGGAGGTCTGGGAGGGAGAGAGATGGACTACCTAGCGCTAAGCTAACTTAGTGGTTTCATGTTTTCACCTCAGGGGTAAACAAGCAGCAGCCTTCACTGCTGCCAATAACACCTCTCCAGAGCCAACTCAAACTGAGACCCTTTTTTATCAATTAACAAGCAGTCTGAGGCTAGTTATATACTTGTATGACTGTTTTCTTTTATTCATTTTCTCTTTGCCTGTACACTAGTGTAGTCTAGACTAGGTAAGCAGGGCCCATTATACCTACCTATGAAATGTAACTCTATTACCATTACCTGATACTGAATGCGACCTGTTCAGTCAGAGGTTACAATGGCACAGTAGTGTATGAATGAGGGATTTTATGTGTCAACATTCCATCTGATTGTTTGGTGTTTTTATTTTATTTTATTTTATGATCACAATTTATAAGTCTCTGCTTTCATGCATTTGTGTATGCGTGTGTGTTATGTACAGTATACAGTACATCTGTGTGTTTGTGATGTCATGCATGTATGTGTGTACATGCATCCGTTGTGTGTGTGCAGATTGTGTGTGTGTGTGTGCGTGTGCGCGTGTGTGTGTGTGTGTGCGTGCGTGTGTGTGTGTGTGTGTGTGTGTGTGTGTGTGTGTGTGTGTGTGTGTGTGTGTGTGTGTGTGTGTGTGTGTGTGTGTGTGTGTGTGTGTGTGTGTGTGTGTGTGTGTGTGTGTGTGTGTGTGTGTGTGTGTAGGCCGACACCATAAGGAATGTGCTGGGTCCTCAGTAACACTGTATGAGTGGAAACTTTAGCCCCCTGTGGCCAGAAACGACATCGTAAATCAACGTTACCAGCACTGATCCGAGTCCAGTAGCTAGCAATGAAAAGGCCTCATTATGTCATGTATTTCACCAAAGGTGAACTGGGAAACTGAATATTGAATTCATACATTCATCAGTCATCACCCATTCATCTATTCCTGTTCCATGCTCAATCTCATAATCCCTACTGAAGGCCATGCGACATTTTGAGGCAATTTTGGCGGGTCATCTATCCAACACATCCACAGCACAACACAAGGGTTTTCAGCAGTTTTTGGCAGGTGACCCCATACAGAGAAAATCCTAATGTACAATGCTGCTTTGCTATTGGAGGGGCATGGAGTGTTTATATTGCAGTGTTAAAAAAAGAATAAGTCATGCTTAGTGCTTTGTACAGGCTGTGTACTGGCTGTGTACAGGCTGTGTACTGGCTGTGTACTGGCTGTGTAGTGGCTGTGTACTGGCTGTGTAGTGGTTGTGTACTGGCTGTGTAGTGGCTGTGTACTGGCTGTGTACTGGCTGTGTACTGGCTGTGTACTGGCTGTGTAGTGGCTGTGTACTGGCTGTGTACTGGCTGTGTACTGGCTGCGTAGTGGCTGTGTACTGGCTGTGTACAGGCTGTGTACTGGCTGTGTTCTGGCTGTGTACTGGCTGTGTACTGGCTGTGTAGTGGCTGTGTACTGGCTGTGTACTGGCTGCATAGTGGCTGTGTACTGGCTGTGTAGTGGCTGCATAGTGGCTGTGTAGTGGCTGTGTACTGGCTGTGTAGTGGCTGTGTAGTGGCTGTGTACTGGCTGTGTACTGGCTGTGTACTGGCTGTGTAGTGACTGTGTACTGGCTGTGTACTGTACTGGCTGTGTACTGGCTGCTTAGTGCTTTGTACAGGCTGTGTACTGGCTGTGTACTGGCTGTGTACTGGCTGTGTAGTGGCTGTGTAGTGGCTGTGTACTGGCTGTGTACTGGCTGTGTACTGGCTGTGTACTGGCTGTGTACTGTACTGGCTGTGTACTGGCTGTGTACTGGCTGCTTAGTGCTTTGTACTGGCTGTGTACTGGCTGGGTAGTGGCTGTGTACTGGCTGTGTACTGGCTGTGTAGTGGCTGTGTACTGGCTGTGTAGTGGCTGTGTACTGGTGCATAGTGGCTGTGTACTGGCTGTGTACTGGCTGTGTAGTGGCTGTGTACTGGCTGTGTACTGGCTGTGTAGTGGCTGTGTACTGGCTGCGTAGTGGCTGTGTACTGGCTGTGTAGTGGCTGTGTACTGGCTGTGTACTGGCTGTGTACTGGCTGCATAGTGGCTGTGTACTGGCTGTGTACTGGCTGTGTACTGGCTGTGTAGTGGCTTTGTACTGGCTGTGTACTGGCTGTGTACTGGCTGTGTACTGGCTGTGTACAGGCTGTGTACTGGCTGTGTAGTGGCTGTGTACTGGCTGTGTACTGGCTGTGTAGTGGCTGTGTACTGGCTGTGTAGTGGCTGCATAGTGGCTGTGTACTGGCTGTGTAGTGGCTGTGTACTGGCTGTGTAGTGACTGCATAGTGGCTGTGTACTGGCTGTGTAGTGGCTGTGTACTGGCTGCGTAGTGGCTGTGTAATGGCTGCGTACTGGCTGTGTACTGGCTGTGTACTGGCTGTGTACTGGCTGTGTACTGGCTGTGTACTGGCTGTGTACTGGCTGTGTACTGGCTATGTAGTGGCTGTGTACTGGCTGTGTACTGGCTGTGTAGTGGCTGTGTAGTGGCTGTGTACTGGCTGTGTAGTGGCTGTGTACTGGCTGTGTAGTGGCTGTGTACTGGCTGTGTAGTGGCTGCATAGTGGCTGTGTACTGGCTGTGTAGTGGCTGTGTACTGGCTGCGTAGTGGCTGTGTAATGGCTGCATACTGGCTGTGTACTGGCTGTGTACTGGCTGTGTAGTGGCTGTGTACTGGCTGTGTACTGGCTGTGTAGTGGCTGTGTACTGGCTGTGTACTGGCTGTGTACTGGCTGTGTAGTGGCTGTGTACTGGCTGTGTAGTGGCTGTGTACTGGCTGCGTAGTGGCTGTGTACTGGCTGTGTAGTGGCTGCATAGTGGCTGTGTACTGGCTGTGTAGTGGCTGTTTACTGGCTGTGTAGTGGCTGTGTACTGGCTGTGTACTGGCTGTGTACTGGCTGTGTAGTGGCTGTGTACTGGCTGTGTAGTGGCTGTGTACTGGCTGCGTAGTGGCTGTGTACTGGCTGTGTAGTGGCTGCATAGTGGCTGTGTACTGGCTGTGTAGTGGCTGTTTACTGGCTGCGTAGTGGCTGTGTACTGGCTGTGTACTGGCTGTGTACTGGCTGTGTAGTGGCTGTGTACTGGCTGTGTACTGGCTGTGTAGTGGCTGTGTACTGGCTGTGTACTGGCTGTGTACTGGCTGTGTAGTGGCTGTGTACTGGCTGTGTAGTGGCTGCATAGTGGCTGTGTACAGGCTGTGTACTGGCTGTGTAGTGGCTGCATAGTGGCTGTGTACTGGCTGTGTACTGGCTGTGTAGTGGCTGTGTACTGGCTGTGTAGTGGCTGTGTACTGGCTGCGTAGTGGCTGTGTACTGGCTGTGTAGTGGCTGTGTACTGGCTGTGTACTGGATGTGTACTGGCTGTGTACTGGCTGTGTTAAGTTAAGTTTATTTGGATCCCCATTAGCTGTTACAAATGGCAACAGCTACTCTTCCTGGGGTCCACAGAAAACAATGAATACAAACAAACATAATTAAAAATAAAACCAACAATAACAAACATACAAAACACTATAACATAATCAAACAACCCCCCCCCCCACACACACACCCATCCAACCCAACTCATTACATTAGCATTACATCAAAATATTACAAAATGTAAAATAATAAAATGTTATATGTCAAGCATTGTGCCTGTACCCAAAAGTAACCGCTTTACTTACTTTTTAAAGCTTTCTTTGCTTGTTGCTTGGCAACCTATTCCACTGTGAGATGGCCCCAGTTATTTTCATTGCATTTTATCTCGGTAGAGGAATTGAAACATGGCCCCTGGTAACTTGTCTTGTCCTGTGCTCATGTCTGTCTTGGGAAAAGGTTATTTTTGAGTTCAGGCAGCTTGGTTGTTTAGACACAGTTATATTTCTGAATAGTGTTAGTAGGCTGCGTGTCAATCTGTCCTCTACTTTCAACCACGCAAGGTCCCTATGCATTTGGTCTACACCTGTTCTCATAGAACACAGAGTGCAAGACGAGCTGCTCTATTCTGCACACAAACGTTTTTTTGGATCTTTTTTTGCTGCTGGGCAGTAGTCAAGGTGTGATAACGAAGGTTATCCTATAACCCTAGTTATATGAATACTGGCTGAGCGTCTCGCTCTAGCCATTATGAGATGTCATCTTTGTGCACCTATTGTGCACGTGAAAAAGCTGACACATGCACGTCACTTGCACGTGACCACGCCCACTCCTGTGTTTCCCTACAAAAGACAGGGTGTGGTCACGCTCACGCCCTTCCAAGTCTGAATTTCATGCGTGAAAAACATCCAAGGGTCCTCAGGGCGGTGAAGAGCGAGACGCTCAGCCAGTATTCATATAACTAGGGTTATAGGATAACCTTCGTTATATATCATCTGGCATCGCGTCTCGCTCTAGCCATTATGAGATCAAAAGGGGTAGAGCGGATGCATGGCCACGTCAAATGCACCCCCTGAGGGCCCATAAGCCCCTGAACAGGGAGGAGGGGAGTCCCATCCACCCGCTCCATCCTAACGAGGGGGGGGGAGGCAGTCAACTCCGACCAATGTGTGAAAAAAGGGACCAGCCACCCTAGAACGCGTGTGAACCGCGTGTGAACAGAGCACTTCGCGGTCCACACCCACACACTCCTACTAACCCACCTGGTGGCGGGGTGCAGGAGAGGTCCCGGCACTCAGGACTGCCTGGGAGACAGAGCCCCCAGTCATGTCCACGAGGTAAAACCTAACAAAAGGACCCGGGGAGGACCAGGAGGCTGCAGCGCAGATGTCCTCCACCAAGGCCCCCCTAAGCAGGGCAGCGGAGGCTGCCACTCCACGAGTGGAATGTGCCCTGACGCCCGTGGGGGGAACCTGTCCGGCCAAAGTGTAGCAGAGGGCAATGCCCTCGCATAACCAATGTGACAGGCGTTGCTTGGACAGCGCCTTAAGGGCTCTACATGCTACAGCGACTGCGACGCGACTGCAACACGAATTCAACGCAACATGGTTGCAGATGTTGCAGAGGGTGTTGTAGAGTGTGTTGCGAGGATGTTGCATACCTTTCACCCAAATCTAATCTGAACAACCGTTGCGTTGATGTTGTGTAGCATTGATTGGTTGGATAGCGAATGGGGGCGGGGCTGTCATAGAATAATATTGGTCCAGCAGGCAGGAATACTATCCTCGATAGTTAACGTAATTTATACAAATGGAAGTATTGATTTCGCCGTAACGAATCATTAAAAAAATATACCGTTAACTGGAATATGTTAGACGAAAACTGCGATAAAGCTTATATTCACGACGCTATAAAATGACAACCAACCTATGGATTTTTATTTTCTTTAAGCCATTATGAAGGCACGGTTTATGCACTAAAGTGACAATGAGAATGGACAGATAGCAATACTATAAAGTATATATATAGCTATCCAAAAGTACATCGGTTTGTTTACAAAGCGTGGTCCTCCAGCCACATATTAGATGGCTAGGGCCGGTCGTCAATGTGTTAAAAGCCTCCACAATTTAGTAAACAGTATCCCCATGGCTAGTAGTGTTGATATTTTACGATGTCAGCTTGTGAGAATTCGTTGTAACCACCCAACTAACGTTAATGCCATTCAGAATTTATTAACATAGCTACAACAACACAGTAACGTTAATATAATTACATGCATCATTGTTTACAATGAACGGTGGGGCTAATCGAAAGGACTGGACACGGACAAGTTAAACAGCAATCAATTAATTTAATACAACAGGTAGTTCGAGCTGCACTTTCGTGCCTATACGACCACACCACAGCCACAGGGATATACGAGCTCTCTCTCTCCTGCCGCTTAAATTCAGCAGCTCTTCCTCGACCTCGAGTGCCTGTAGCTGCCTGTTAGGATTAGGAGAGGAGAACCCAATATGCAGACCGGGAAGAGAGGAGGCAGAGATGGCAGGGTAACGTGGAATATATATAGGCTTTACTGGGACGACGAAACGATACAAAACGGAACATACAGTACAATGGCTCAGCCGAGCTGGCTCTAATACAAAACAAACTGAAGGACACAGGAAAACAAAGAGGAACGAAAACGGAATACATGAACTAAAAGGAATACAAGAACTACTTACAACACTCAATAACATGAAGCAAGGCACGGGAGAGGAGCGACGGGCAAGGGAACACGGAGGTAGGTGAGGGTAACAAGGAGGGTACTGGAGACAATGACGCCACGAGGAAGTGATGACAAACCCACACTTAAATATCAACACTAATTAACACCTGGCAGGGGCCAAAACACAGAATCCATAAACACAACTAGACACAAAAAGCAATGAATCCATAAACACAAACTAGACACAGAGACGACATCACACAAAGACAGGGATGGCCCATGATAATAAATAATTAGATATTAAAGGGGCTATGTACTGCTATTCCTAGCACTATTTGGGCAACTTTACACAATTCCTGTTAGTCTATTGAAGACATTTGTAAGGTTTTTTTTAAAAAAAATGCATTGTTTTATATTTCTAATCAAGTACTCAAAACCCATCATTTTTCAGCCTCAAGAAATCAGGCTGTTATGGCCTGGCTCCGCCCCATAAGAAACTTTGAGTGACAGTCAGTCCATAGTCTGCACTGGTCAGAGGGAGGGAGGGAGGGGAGAGGGGGGGAGAGAGAGAGAGAGAGAGAGAGGAGAGAGAGGAGGAGAGAGAGAGAGAGAGAGAGAGAGAGAGAGAGAGAGAGAGAGAGAGAGAGAGAGAGAGAAAAAAAGGACAGGCCGTTAATGACAAGGCCCCCCTCTCTCCCTCCCTCCCTCTCTCTTCCTTTCTCTCTCCCTCTCGGCTCTCGGTGATGAGGACGCGGCTAGCTTGTGGTTTTTTTTTTTCCTTTCTTTCAATCTCCCGTTTGCGGGTGTGTGGCGCGCGGACGGCAGGTACCCACCCCCCCCCCCAAGTGCCCCCTCTCTCTCCATCTCTCTCTCCCTCTCTCTTCCTTTCTCTCCCCTCTCGGTGACGCGCGGCAGAGAGAGAGAGAGAGAGAGATGAGAGAGAGAGAGGGAGGGGGGTGGGAGGAGAGAGAGATGAGAGAGAGAGAGAGAGAGGAGAGAGAGAGAGAGAGAGAAGAGAGAGAGAGAGAGAGG
The DNA here is from genome assembly GCF_963971535.1 of Notolepis coatsorum. Taxonomy (NCBI): domain Eukaryota; kingdom Metazoa; phylum Chordata; class Actinopteri; order Aulopiformes; family Paralepididae; genus Notolepis; species Notolepis coatsorum. The sequence continues at coordinate 60,207,225 of NC_140174.1, read as the reverse complement.
AGAGAGAGAAGAGTAGGAGAGAGAGAGAGAGAGAGAGAGAGAGAGAGAGAGAGAGAGAGAGAAGAAAAAAAAGACAGTGCCGTTAATGACAAGGCCCCCCTCTCTCCCTCCCTCCCCTCTCTTCCTTTCTTTCCCTCTCGGCTCTCGGTGATGAGACGCGGCAGCTTGTGGTTTTTTTTTTCCTTTCTTTCAATCTCCCGTTTGCGGGTGTGTGGCGCCGGCGGACGGCAGGTACCCCCCACCCCCCCCCAAGTGCTCTCTCTCCATCTCTCTCTCCCTCTCTCTTCCTTTCCTCTCCCCCTCTCGGTGACGCGGGGCGAGCAGAGAGAGAGAGAGAGAGAGAGGAGAGAGAGAGAGAGAGAGGAGAGAGAGAGAGAGAGAGAGAGAGAGAGAGAGAGAGAGAGAGAGAGAGAGAGAGAGAGAGAGAGAGAAAAGACAGGCCGTTAATGACAAGGCCCCCCTCTCTCCCTCCCTCCCTCTCTCTTCCTTTCTCTCCCTCTCGGCTCTCGGTGATGAGACGCGGCAGCTTGTGGTTTTTTTTTTTAGTTTTTTCTTTCAATCTCCCGTTTGCGGGTGTGTGGCGCACGGCCGGCAGGTACCCCCCCCCCCAAGTACCCCCTCTCTCTCCATCTCTCTCTCCCTCTCTCCCTCCAGAGCGCACGGCCCCACTCCGCCTCGCAGCTGAGGAAGTGGCTTCCTCCACTCGCTGTCTAGTCTAGGTAGAATGGGGGCGGGCATTAGCTCCAACCACAGAGCCAATCGCATCACCCAGCGGCCATATGACGTATATCAGCCGTTCAAATCAAAATGGCCTGATTTACTGGAGGAGGAAAGGGGCTGAGCTGAATCAAAGCAATCCGCCAATATGGTATTTAGACACTAAAACACATTGATACGAACTCCTATTACTATAATACAATGCTAGAGACTGAAAAATGACATTTATAGTACATGTCACCTTTAAGTCTACAATCTTGAACCAAACCAAGATGGCCGCCTGCACCATCAGGCTACTCTGGCCACTAGAGGGAGGTAGGGGACCAGGTAGGAGACCACTGTCAGGAGGAAGGAAATGTCCAATGTTATTCTCATACCCGGCACAGCAAAGGCCGGGCCTGGGTACGTTACAGCTGCCTGCATTTGCACAACGGCGTCCATCCCTGCTGCTAGCTAACGTTAAAACTAACCTAAAATTAGTTGTTCACCAACAATCTACAGACACCAACAAACACAGAACCGGACTACTACACAAGCCGATAGCGATAGCATCATAAATACTTCCGGTCGGGGGGTTTCAAATTAAAAGAGAGACGTCTAAAACACAGGAAAGACGTTTATTTTGTACATTATCTAACGTTAAAACAAACCTAAACTAACGTTACAACTAACCTAAAGTTTAAACTAACGAACTAACAAACGTAACAAACAAACTAAATATAACTATAGTACACTATATACAAGAACATGAGCAAAAACAAACATAAACACGGCTATTATATGGATTGTTATCAATGGGTTGGGTGAGAAGGGAAGTTTCATCTAAGGAACCTAGCTACATACGGGGTACAATGTTGCATAGGCTGCGCGTGGATGTTGCAGAAGCATAAAGGCAGAGTGTCTGCAACATTGTTGCGTTGTGGATGTTGTGTTGCAGTTGCGTCGCAGTTGCTGTAGCATGTAGAGGCCTTTACCCGCGTGGGAGCCACCGTAACAAACAAACAGTTGATCGGTAGCCCTGGGGTCCTGCGTGCGGCTAAGGTAAACCATCAGCGCACGGACAGGACATAACAGGTGAAGGCTCACCTCCAACTCACTTGCATGAGGGGGAGGGTGAAACACCTGGAGCACAATATCCCTGGAGCGATAAGAGCTCCGGATATTCTTTGGCACAAAGGCTGGATTAGGCCTCAGAGTCGCGCTGTTACCAGCCTGAATAGACAGGCACTCGGGCCGCACCGAGAGAGCACACAGCTCACCCACGCGTTTAGCGGAGGTGATGGCCAGAAGGAACGGAGTCTTGAAAAACAGTCGATCCAATGGTGCCCGCTAAAGAGGCTCAAACGGGGCCCCCAACAGCCTTTCCAGGACCAGTTGGAGGTCCCAGCTCGGGGACAGAGCATGTTCCACAGGCTTGAGACAATGTGCGCCCAGCAGGAAACGTCTCACGAGAGGGTGGCTGAACAGCGTTCTGCCCTCAAAACCCACATCACAAGACGATATAGCTGTGGCGTACACCTTCACTGTCGAGGCCGACAGCCTATCCAGGATAGACTGGAGGAAGGACAGAACCGAGTTCAGGGGGCACGACACGGGGTCCAGGCCCCCAGTCTCACACCACTCTCGAAACATACGCCACTTCCCTGTGTAAACCGCGGTAGTGGATGGAGCGTGCACGTTCTGGATGGTGTTAACCACAGTAGAGTTAAGACGCATCCCCTCCAAATTCACACTTTCAGCAGCCAAGCCATTAGAGGCTGCCCCAGAACAGGAGGCAGAAACAGTGTGCCGTGTGCCTGAGAGAGGGCCCGCGGCGACCACGGAACAGGCCACGGTGGGGCCACCAAGAGTTGAATCAGGGCCGGGAACCACACAGCTGTGCCCCGGTCCGGCGCGACCAGGATCAAAGTCCTGCGCTCCTGACATACCCGCTCCAACAGCTGAGCTATCAGGTGTATGGGGGGGAACGCATACAGAATCCCGGGCGGGTACATCGAGAAGGCATCCACTCCCAGAGAGAACCACAGGGGGCACTGGTAGGACTGACTGCTTGCAAACAGGTCCACCGCGGCCTCCCCGAATTGGTTCCAGACCTGTCTGACTATGTCTGGACATGGTCCCCACTCGTCTGGGTGGGGACCGCCCTGTGACATCAAGTCTGCACCCACATTCTCCCTGCCGGGGATGTGGAGAGCCCTCAGGCTGCGCAGATTGTGAGACGCCCATAGCCAGAGCTCGACTGCCGCCCGGTGGAGACGGGGGGAGCGTACTCCTTCCTGTCTGTTGATATACGACGCTGACGCCGTGCTGTCCGTCCTGATCAGAACATGCTCGCCCACCACATGATGGCCGAGCTGTTTGAGGACTAGAAGCACTGCCTTCAATTCCAACACATTGATATGTAGTGCAGACCGGGCAGGCCAGCTTCCCCTTACTGCGTCTGTCCGACACGTCCCCCCCATCCTGTGAGGGAGGCGTCGGTGAAGACCGTGACGTGTGATAGCCTGCTGCCCATGGGGACCCCGCTGGTGAGGGCCCCAGGCCCCCCCCAGTGGGCGAGGTCCCCCAGTACTGACATGGGGACCTTCTGCTGCTTCCACTTGCCTCTCACAGGGTCTATTTTCATACTGAAAAACCACCTCTGTATCCTCCTCATGAAGAGGAGGCCAAGTGGGACCACAGAGTGAGCAGATGCCATCATACCGAGCAGGCGCATCACGGACAGCGCCGTAACCGTCCTGCCAGGACGGAACCTCCCGAGCGCACCGAGAATATTGCCCTCATAGACCTTGAGCTTACAATTAAGCCCAAGTACTCCACCTGTTGACTGGGAAGAGGAGTACTCTTCTCCCAGTTCACAACAAAACCCAGGCTGGTGAGGTGTTCCACCACCTGCCTGGTATGAGACCTGGCGATCTCCTCTGACCGGCTGAGGACCAGAATGTCGTCTAGGTAGAATACAATTCGTATCCCCTGACAACGCAGAGGTCCCAGCGCGGTCTCCACGCGCTTGGTGAAGGTGCGAGGAGCCAGAGAGTAGCCGAATGGCAGCCTCTGGTACTTGTACGCTATTCCCTGAAACAGGAAGCGTAGGCATTTCCTGTGAAGAGGGAAGATCGGGATGTGAAAATACGCATCCTTCAGGTCTATGGAGGTGAACCAGTCTCCCACTCTGACAGCGCATAACAGGTGTTTGACGGTCAACATTCTGAACTTTCTCGCCACAATCAACCGATTGAACGCGGACAGGTCCAGTATGGGTCTGACACCCCCCGTTTTCTTGGGCACCAGAAAATACCGGGAGTAAACACCACTCATCGCGTCCTCCTATGGGACCACGACGATGGCCTGCTTCAGCAACAGAGATCGGATCTCGTCTGCCAGGGCTGTCACTGCCGCGGACTCTGACAATAGAATCTGTATCAAACCCAAAAACGGAGGGTGGGGTTGTGCAAACTGTAACACAAGCCCCACTCTCAGCGCTTTCTCCATCCACACCGACATATGGCACTTCTGTAGCCATATGTGGTAAAAATCCCAAAGCACTGGCACTGGCCCGCTAAGAATCGTAGATAGGTGGCCGGTCCCTCCCGCTGTGCATTGCAAACCCTGGTTTCGCCAACCATGCAAGCAAGGTATCTCGCGGAGTCGGGATTTCGCACCCTGACTCTACCAACAAGGCAATTGCACCCAAGGGGGGACCCCGACAGAAAGGGGCGGTCTGAAATGGGGGGAACGACAGTCAACACTCCTGGTGAATGAGGTAGTTCCCCCGCTGAGCATTGTCCCGTTTTTGCAAAGCGATTAACTTGCTGGGGATAGCCTGCTCTACGGCTGGACATGCATGGTGTGTGGTCCTCACACTGTCTAGGGTGAGTGTCCCCTACACACCGTAGCCCTGTAGTGATATTACTATCACCCAAATTACGTGTGCCTGACTCACTGCCGCTGCTAGGATTGGTAGTCCGGACGGGGAAGGCACAAACGTAATACCCGGCCTGGCGAGCGCGGGGCTGGGGGAACCCGCGCTGCGACCTCCTGGGCCTATGGTTCCCACTCTGACAAAAAAAATTTGATACAGGGAAACTTGCTCTGTCGTCACATACAACACCAGGCTCACCAAACGCACACGCTGTACGTGTGGTGCAGGAGCCTCCTGACAGTACAACATTCTCATAGACAGACCCAGGCCTAGCTAGCAGCTGGGTGTCAGCCCCTGTCTTCATGAGAAGCGATATGTCGGGCCGCTTACGCTTCACTGGAAGAACGCGGCCCGCAGCCAGAGGGGACAAAACAGAGCCCTGAGTCCTGTAGTCACTAGCGGGGGGGAATGAACGGAGAGCATGCTAGACACAGCTAGATGGCGACGGTTACTCCCCACGGAGGCGCGCCCATCTAATTCAGCCGATCCCTCGGCCGCCGAGGTCTGTCGGCACCGTGAGAGCCTATCTCTTCGTTTCCAGGTTATCTCGGGCGGGGAACAGATGGCCACCGGTCGGGGGTCTCGCAGCAGCCGCTGGCGAGACCGTGCTCTCACCTCTGGCTGTGAGGTGTGGGGCGGCGTGGGGCCCCGGTTAAAGGCCGCCCGCGCCTCCGCTGACAAACCAAAAAGTCCATCCACGGAGAGGGGGGCCCTGAGGAGGACAATTCTCCTCTCCTCCTCCAGGGGAGACTGCTCTAACCACAGATGTTTGTGAATAACAGTCGACAGCATCCTCACCCTCCCTGCGGTTATAGCTTGCGGCTGGGTCAAAAGCTGAATAACCTCAAAACCCTGAGCAAGGGTCTTGATGTCGGCTGTCCCTAAGACCCCATCGCCCGACACCATTTTTGACAGAAAAGCAGCCAATTGAGCAATGTTATTAGTTGCTGCTAAATTATGCACTGTGGCGATATAAACCTCATTAGCCCATCCAGCCACCTGCCGGGCCGACTCTCCCATTGGCGTCGGTTTCCGGGCGGGATACCGCTCTACCATGTAGGGTGACCAGACGTCACGCATTGCGCGTGATTGTACAGCATTCCTGTCTCCTTTCACGCGTCACGCATATTGAGACCATGACCCGCATGATTGGTTGTCATCCACGCTAATGCCCCCCCCCCCCCCCCCCCCCAGCCAAAGTGAAAGAACCTCTATGCGTCGCGTAACGTTACTATAGTATCTGACCGCGAGTGACACCGCATCCTGGTCATCCAGGCGACATGACAACAAGTCACAACGGCGCATTTCTGGAGACTAGTGTTATGTTTTGACAACAGATGTTTTGACAAATTGCTTGTATTGCCACCCATACTTGCAAATGTTTTATTGTACTTGTGGCAACGTGCGTTGTCTTCGTTTTGTTCTCTCCGCCATGATAATAATAATAATAATAATAATGAGCGCAGAGCTCGGTCTGTGTCCTCAGCGCTTCAAGGCTTCAAGCGCTGAGGACACAGACCGAGCTTTGCGCTCATTATTATTATTATTATCATGGCGGAGAGAACAATGAGCGCAGAGCTCGGTCTGTGTCCTCAGCGCTTCAAGCGCTTCAAGCGCTGAGGACACAGACCGAGCTCTGCGCTCATTATTATTATTATCATGGCGGAGAGAACAATGAGCGCAGAGCTCGGTCTGTGTCCTCAGCGCTTCAAGCGCTTCAAGCGCTGAGGACACAGACCGAGCTCTGCGCTCATTATTATTATTATTATTATTATTATTATTATCATGGCGGAGAGAACAATGAGCGCAGAGCTCGGTCTGTGTCCTCAGCGCTTCAAGCGCTGAGGACACAGACCGAGCTCTGCGCTCATTATTATTATTATTATTATTATTATCATGGCGGAAATATATTTGAAAGATGACAGCCCACCCCATGCCTCCTCCCTCTCCCTCCACCACCAGCCTCCCAGTCAAGCCAAGTCCCTTCACCCTAGCAGCTAGGAGGGGGGCGTACTAGCGTAGGTCAGTGGCCAATCAGAGCGCAAAACGGGAACCCGGAAACACGAACGCGTTGGTAAAAGCATAGACGCGACAGGGACAGTCCACCAAAAAAAGGGGAGGGGGCTGCACTGGGGGGGGGGGGGGGGGGGGGGGGGTGTCCCACATTGTCCCTCACAAACATACCCTTTGTCCCACATTTGGTTTATTGGGATCTGGTCACCCTACTACCATGTCTGGGCAGAGGACCGAAGCCACCTGCTTCTCTAAGCACGGCACACCTGTCCTGAGCCCCGCCATCAGACCGTCCACCCGTGTAAAGGGTAGATAGGCCTCAGCTAAACCCTTAACATTAGACACCGTTTGACCTTCAGTGATGTAATGGTTAAGCGGGGGAAGAACCGGACACAGTCCCGGCGGGATACACGGGAGCGGCGTCCCGAAAGCAATAGAATTAGCAGTAGCTGCGCGCGCCATGATATTTGGAAAGACATTTAACAACGTTTCATGTTGATCACATTCACCCAAATACACAGCCCCCCGCACTATCACACCGCCCGGTCGTCTCACGGGACAACGAGCGGTAGTGAAAACACTAGTACTAGGAATTGCCATTGACGGCCCTACCCGTGCCTCAGTAACCTGTTCTATACAGTTGCCTTTGATGGATAATTTTAATTGGTTCTGATGGCTCAATACATGGTTTGAGCCAAAAATTATACATTTAGTCTTTCCTACATTCAGAATCAATTTGTTTTTTTATTATCCATTCCATAATTAAGTCCAGATCCTTTTGTAATTGCACATTTAGCTCATCCATGTTGTTTGATGACATATACACTGTAGAATCATTGGCAAACATAGCTACACTAGCCTTCCTGAGGACAAGTGGCATATCATTAGTAAAAAATAAAGTAGAGCAACAGGCCTAAACAACTTCCCTGTGGGACCCCACACTGTACTGTCTTTACAGTAGAAAAACTACCATTAAAGTAGACAGTTTGTGTTCTGTTTGATAAATAGCTCCTCATCCAGTTAAGAGTCAAATTATTAAAACCATAAGCAGCAAGTTTCATTAAGAGCATATTGTGATCTATTAGGTCAAATGCAGCGCTAAAATCAAGTAGTACAGCACCCACAATCCTTTTCTTATCTATATCACTCATCCACTGATTAGTCATCTGCATTAAAGCAGTACTTGTGGAGTGGTTTTTTTTGTATGCATGCTGAGATTCAGAGTTGAGTTTGTTAGTAGAAAAAAAATATGAAACCTGGTCAAACACAATTCTTTCCATGAGTTTGCTGGAAGCACTGGAAGAATGCTGATAGGGTTAGGGTTAGGGTTAGGGTTAGGGTTAGGGCTAAGCACTGGAAGAATGCTGATAGGACGGCTATTAGCACCATTGACAATATGGTTTGATCCCCAGGCTTTGGTATCTTGGAGAGAATTGGAAGAAAACATAGTAGCCCCACAGAGACTGAAGGACATAGCACACACTAAACTTCCAATCAAGCACTGTGAATCCGAACATGGCGGGAAACACAAAAAAAATACCCTAACCCTCAAAAATGGCATAATCACACTCCCATATTCAATAACAATGCACTCTTAATGGGAAAACGTCCTATAAGATTCCCTATATGGGAAGAGCAAGGCATACACTCATTAGGGGATCTTTTTAATAACCAGGGCTTCTGTAGTTATGGAGAAATATGCACAAAGTTTAACCTCACCGAGTCCACATGGCTTTTTTACATACAGTTACGCCTATGTTTGAAGTCTCACGGTGTTCCATTACACATACCAGTTGAACACCACAGATACCACAAATTTTTCTATGAAAGAGAAACATTGGGAGGTTTTGTATCAGGTTTTTATTATCAATTACTAACGTCCTCGTATGAAACCCTTCAACTAGACACTGTCTGGAGGAGGGATATTCCAGACCTGGAAAGTGACTTTGATTGGCAAGAAGCATGGGCAAATGTCCGTCTTACATCAAGGAACCCGGACCATCAACAAATCAATCTTAACTATATTCACAGGACATACTTGACTCCTATAAGACTGAACAGAATGGGCCTGAAACAGGACTCAAAATGCTCCCAATGTACAAATGGAGACGAAGGGACATTTATGCACATGTATTGGGACTGCCCACCAGTTAAGGCATTCTGGAAAGATGTGACCCATCAATTATCAAAACTCGTATCTTGGAATATACCAGTACACCCCTCTGTATTGCTTTTAAATGATGTTTTTGAGTTTGCAGTAAATCCACAGCTAAAGAGATTGGTCTTATCGGGTATCACAGTAGCTAAAAAACTGATCGCATCACGCTGGTTTCAACCGGAAAATTTGCCGGAAAGTTTGGTCTCTTACATATCTCGATGTGATATATCAAGAAATATCTACAGCAAGAATTCTGGGTCTCAACGAATCCAAAATGTCAATGTGGGTAGAAGTGGTGGAGATAATAAAAGCTAGCTTATAATGGTAGTGTCTGGTTAGGAGTGAGGGATAATGGAGGTACTATCCAAGGAGGGGTCCGGGAGGGGGGGGTTCGAGCTGGAGCATATGTGTGTAGGGTTTTAGAAAATAGGTATTAGGGGTATGTCCTATATAAGCATTTGTATAATTGTTAATTTCACTGGATATACACTGTATACGGTTAAAATATTATTATAGACTTTTTTTTTTGTCTTGTTTCTGTACTTGCATGTAATTTTAGCCACCTTGACTGTTAGTTTCATTATGCATTATGTGTTGAGTACTGACTTTTAATAATTTTTGTTTTGCAATAATAAAAAAAAAATATAAAAAAAAAAAAAAGTATTTATTGAATATATGGTGAATCCAGGGTGGAAAAAGCAATAGAATGGTTGTGATCCATTCCAGGAGTCAGTAACACAAAACAGGCTCACTGACAGAAAGAGGGGATTGTTCACAGTTCAGGGTCGTCGTCCAGTCCAAAAGGTCAGTATCCAGGGGGGTATCTTAGCCAGTCCAGGGTTCGGTACACAAAGAACACCTATCTCGCTTTCTCCTCTCCTCTACTTCCTCTCACCGTCGCAACTCGGAACAATATAATCTCTCTCTCTCTCTACACCAACACTCCAACACCATACTCCACTCAACTCAACTCTCTTCCTCTCAGGGTTAATGTAATGTGTGGGATGCTTGTGAGTGCACGTGGGGTGTGTCTACTAATTATGTGCAGGTGTACTATATCAGTACTAATCAGCTAGTGTGTGTGTGCATCAGTGGCGTCGTTAGCCCTGTTTTTCTCCTAGCCCCGGATCAAAAATAAATAAATAAAAAAAAAATTGTCTAAATTTATTTTTTATTTTTTATTTTTTTATGGCAGCATCCCCATTGTCTGTGCTGAATGTTTGTTAGTGTTTGGTATTTTTCTTTGGTTTTTAGTACTTTTAGTGTCTTGAAAGGCGCATTATAAATCAAATGCATTATTATTATTATTATTATCATCCAGGAAGGAAAAGACACTTTGGATAGTAGGGACTGCATCTCTGCCTCTCCTGGCCAGGAAACACTTTGCAACTGATCTCCTCTGGCAGTAGTTGGATATTGTAATGTGTGGCGAGGGGTTGCAGCAATTCCACTGAGAGAAACTGGTCTGAGGCTGGATAACATGCCTGTATGCCTCTCATACGTTGTTCTCCAACTCATGAGAACCTGCTCTCAAGCTCTTGCAGCATTCTGTCGAGGACTGGATAGAACAGTCTCTGTCTCAGCTGATCTCCATGAGGTCTGAGCTTGTGCCACAAGATGACTCAACTACATACTCGTCCATCCTTTTCTGCTTCCTCCTTTGGCTGGTAGTATGTTCCTCAATCCCAAGGCCATTACATATGTCATACATGTCCACTGCCATCTCTGAGGTGCGATAACCTTTGAGTGTGTCCTGCACTGTGCTTTTAAATAGTACAGATAGGTATTGAAGATGTGCACTTTAACGCAGCAGCACCTGGAGCCATCCATACCCATGTCCAGTGTCCACTGACAAAGACATGCTCATGATACTGTGATAAACTATAATAAGCTTTAATCAAACCCTGGTTTATTTCCTCAGATAGTCCGGTTGGTTTGGGGTGGTGTGAAAGCTCATTCACTCTTGCAAGTGAACCCTGCTGCGGTTCATTTGAGATGTGAATGCAAAGCGGACCAAAGGCAGGAAAATACCCCAAAATCTAATATTTTTTTTATAAGAAGACTGAAACATTATGTATAACATTTTTAGATTGCTTAAGCACGATTTTCAAAACAGGACCCGGTGTTTCAAAACACTATACACACAATTAGCACAACCACACACACAATTATCAGAACACCTCAGATCCTTTGCTAAATTAAACACAAACTATACACTAATTTATAAAAACTACATTTAGTTATCATATGAAACACACATTTCATATGACTTAATTCTGTTTGAACCAGTTACACACTGCTGTGCTTAACCTAAAACACATTTAGCAATTCTACTTCTCAGTGATTAGAGTACTGTAAGTGAAGTACACAGAGAATGTGCAAATATACAATAAATTCACCAAACACTACACAAGACCAATGCTGTAGACTGATGAAAATATAATTTATTTATCTCCATATACCCAAATCAATGATGCAGACTGATGAAAAAAGTAAATTCTCTCCATATACCCAAATCAATGATGCAGACTGATGAAAATATAAATGTTCTCTCCATATAACCAAATCAGTCAACATTTCAAAATGGAGAATCACAACAAAACATGTCCCAGTTTTCATGCTACTACAGTGTGCATAACACAGTAAGCTCAGCAAATATCAGACAAACATAAAATACTGTATCCATCCAGTACAGGTTAAAATGACAGTAAAACAAAAACAAAAATGGAAAAAATGTAAATAGAGTACAGAAAATACTAGACATTATCTCTTTGCCTAGCTGGATCTGGCAAGAGATTATTTTGTTGTGATTCTCCATGTTGACATGTTGACTGATTTGGGTATATGGAGAGAAAATTTATATTTTCATCAGTCTGCATCATTGGTTGTCTTGTGTAGTGTTTGGTGAATGTATTGTATATTTTCACGTTCTCTGTGTACAGTACTTCACTCTCCTTCCATTTTGGTTGAAGGCAGGTGAACTCACCTGCTGCATTTTTATAGTGCTTAAACCTGATTGGTGTATCTACAATTAAGCAATGGTGTGTTTGTGCATCTGATTGCTGTGTTTAACCAATTGGCGTGGTAATTTGACATTCTATGTGTAATGTAATACAAGTGTGTTTAGTGTTTTGCAAATCACTGTGTGTATTGTTTTGCAAAAAGTGTGAGGCTGACTTTGTGCTTATAGGGGTGCAAATCTGGGCCTATGTTTTGTTCCTTGAGTGTAAGGTTTTGATAATTGTGTAATACTTTTGATTTGAGTGCAATCGAAGAAAACTGTAAAGACTAGAGATTAACAGTTTATTTATTTTGTACATAGGCTGTGCATAATGTTTGTTTGTTTATTTGCTTATGTGTATGATTCTTAACTGTGTTTTTATTTTGTTATTGGTGTATATGTGTGTATGTATGTATGTATGTATGTATGTATGTATGTATGTATGTATGTATGTATGTATGTATGTATGTATGTATGTATGTATGTATGTATGTATGTATGTATGTATGTATGTATGTATGTATGTATGTATGTATGTATGTATGTATGTATGTATGTATGTATGTATGTATGTATGTATGTATGTATGTATGTATGTATGTATATATATGTGTATATATGTATATTTTTACCCTCGTTGGGGCCTCTTGGACCATATCAATGTTTTATCTGGCTAAATAAAGGTTAAATAAATAAATAAGAAACTGATGATTTGGTCCTGTTAACTTTGAATTTTCTATGGGGACTGCCCAGATCCCTCTCGTGGACCTGGACCTCACTTTAAAAAACTTGTATCTAGTGCTTCAGTATTCGTCTCTAATTACTCTAAAATTGCGTATTTCTGTGTGTAAAAAAAATAAAAAAGGGGGGGGGGGCCCTCCACCCCCCGGGCTGAAGCCCCCAATGTTTTCTAACCCTAAAAACGCCCCTGGTGTGCATGTGAGGTGGATGTGCCTAAATGCTGTGCAGGTGTTTTACATCAGTACTAATCAGCGACCTAAGGCCCTTGTTACACACAGTGTTTTTGTGCTCGTTTTTATACGTTTTTGAATACGTTTGCTGTCCCTATTACATAGAAATGCCGTTTTTGCCGGAAACGTTGTGGCCCTACTGATAACGCTAAATTGTGTTTCCGTTTTGGAATAGCGCCAAAAACTCACGACAACATGTCGTGTAATCTGCGCGGAGCCGTTGTTGCTCAACGCCCATGCGCAGTAGATACCATCTGCGTGCCCTTCCGGTGACAACAGAGCTGTCCCAAATAGCTGCAGCTACCATGTGTTGTCAAGTTATTGTTATAAGGACCCCAGTCCAAGCTACAACAGTCTGCATTCCCTTAACAATTGTTTGTATTGAGCCGTATTGTATTGTACCCATTATGCAATATGTTAAATAAAGTTTACATCCATTCATTCTGCTAGCATTACCGATTGCATGAGCACTGCCGCTGGCTAACGTGAGCTAGCGTTAGCTATCAGACCCTGTTAGCTCAAACTCCTCTTTCAATCTTAACAAGCATTAAACAAAATGGCCCAGTCATCTATTCACCTTTGTTTAATACACACAGCGTTGTCTCTAATGTTATCTAGCTACTGATAGCTCCCGATATCATCAGTTTGGTGCTGGCTGGTTAACGTGAGCTAGCGTTAGCTTCTAGCCACAATGCTATACTGTTATACTGGCATATTCCATTCACGTTAGCATTTAGCTAACAATGTAGCTAACAACATTGCCGATCCTTTTTGAGACTAAACTATCCGCTCTTGGTGGTCACTTGTGTTGATGTTAGTTTTGTTTCATCAACAAATGAGAGGCAGAACACACAGTGAATGTATCCGTTTTGTTTATTGCACTTTTATTACACTTTGCTGAAAAATAGGTGCTGCATTGGGTAAATAGGCATTTAAAGATGGCGGCGCCTTGTTGACATTTTCTTTGCAGGAAGTGTATTGGCATATTCAAGTTCTGATTGGTTGAAAATTGCCTTCATGTTCACCACCTACTGCCACCTACTGCTTTGGCAGTGTACTACATCACTGTACTCAGGTTGCAAAACGTATGTCTCACTCGGCTACCGCTATGTTGCGACTTGCGACCTGGAAAAGCGAAACTCATCTGAAAACGAAACTAAGGTGGAACCGCAGCCTAAGTGACGGATATATATCCTCTCCTTCACGTATCCCAAGGAGGGGGGAGGAGATCTGTCACAATACATTATTCCATTGCAACTTATTCATGTCCCTAATAAAATCATTCTCAATAAAACATTTAAAAGACCTTTGGACAACAACTTTAGGTCTAGCTTTTGGTACTTTGGATTTCCTGACAACTGCCACCAAATTGTGGTCACTAAAACCAATTGGAACTGATACAGCCTTGGAGCACATTAATTTAGCATTAGTAAAAATGTGGTCAATACAAGTTGCAGATTTTTGTCATGCACAGTTTGTAAACACCTGAGTAGGTACAGTCATCATCTGAGATAAATTACACACCTTTGCATTATCACTCAGTTTTATCCTCAATGAACATTTTGCCGAGAGCCAGTCTATATTCAAATCCCCAAGAAAATACATCTATCTATCACAGTCTGTAACCTTCTGCAACATGTAACATCCTCTAAGTACTGCACATTTGCACTAGGTGGCCTATAGCAACACCCTAAGAGAAATGGTTTGGTGTGAGGTAAATGTATTTGAATCCATAAAGCCTCAATATTTGAAGTCAAAAGATCTTATCTTATCTTGACAGGTATATGGTTCTGGATGTATATTGCCACACCACCACCATAGCTATTTCTATCATTTCTGAAAACACTATATCCCGAGTGTGTTTCTGAAATTGCAAGTATGTGTAGATTTTCATTTTCCAATAAGGATGTCACCTCATGGACTTTATATTTTAAACTGCATATATTAAGATGTGCTATTTTTAAACCTTTCTTCGGTAGTTTAAGAGACATAGGGCTAGATCCACAAAGAATGGATTGCACGGTGCTAATTGCACCCTTACTTACAATTCATTATGAATTGAAAATAAGACGAAAGTCTTTCTCTGGTCTGCATCCCCTTAACAATTGTGTGTATTGAGCTGTACTGTACTGTACCCATTCTGCAATCTGTTCATTAAAGTTTGCAATCAATCAATCACGCACAACTGATTGATTGAATGAAAATGTTATTACCAGATTGCAGAATGGGTACAATACAGTACGGCTCAATGCACACAATTGTTAAGGCGATGCAGACCAGAGAAAGACTTTCGTCTTGTTTACATCAGGGTCCCCCATTTTCAATTCATAATGAATTGTAAGTAAGGGTGCAATTAGCACTGTGCAATCCATTATTTGTGGATCTAGCCCATAGTGCACAATTAATCAAATCAACATTTTGAGAGACAAAAATCAAACCTTCCATCTTGTATAGGTTAGTTGACCCCAGACCTCCCCCCTCCATGGCTTCACAATGAGGCGATCATAACTGATTATTGCATAGTCCCCTCTAGCTCTCGCCTCCTTCATTGCTGGCAGCAGTTCAGCACGCTTCTTGCACAGTTGCTCTGAAAAGTCTTCGTTTATATACACTGAAGTGTTCTTGAGGTTAGCCCTTGCCCTTGTCATGATGAGTTGTTTGTCTTTAAAGCGTAGAAGCTTAACCACAACTGGCCTTGGCTCAGGATCACCCCTAAACGTTCCATTCCTGTGTGCACGCTCAATCTCTATAGTGTCTGGGTCCAGTTTTAGCTTTGAGGTGAACAGCTCTTGGACCTTGGTCTCAGTCTCAGCCCAGGTCTCATCCGCTTTGTCGGCCATGATGGTTTGAGCAGTCGCTTTGGTTTTAGCGGAATAGTGGTGGGTTGGTCATACTGGAGTCGTGTATTGAGCAGTGGGTTTGGTGTTACTGGAGTAGTGGATTGAGCAGTCAGTTTGGTGTTACTGGAATAGTGTATTTAGCAGTGGGTTTGGTCTTTCTGGAGTAGTGGTTTGAGTGGTCGGTTTGGTCTTAGCGGAATAGTGGACTTGGACATAGTCGACCAAGATTTTGTTAATTGATTACCGGTAGTAATTTCTTATCCTGGTCTATCAGTGAGATGGATGCAATCCTACCTGGAGGGGCGAGAACAGATGGTGGAGGTAAACGGTACCCTATCCCCCCCCTCACAGTGAGCTGTGGTGTTCCACAAGGAAGCATACTAGGACCGCTACTGTTCCTAATTTATGCAAATGACATGTCGTCAGCTTGTGACTGCAACTTGTTCTTATTCGCAGACGACTCAGCCCTGCTGGTCTCTGACAAGAACAAGTTACAAGTTGAAAAAACCCTCAGCTCGGAACTAGGCAAAATCTGCATATGGCTCGCTGATAACAAACTATCATTACACATGGGCAAAACAGAGTCCATTCTCTTCGGTTCAAATAACAAACTCAGCAAGACCGACGGCTTCTCAGTTACAGTGGGTGACAATATTGTCACAAGGAAAGATGAAATTACCTACCTGGGTTCCATCCTAGAGGCTAATCTTTCCTGTGACAAAATGGCATCCAATGTAATAAAAAAAAGTCAACCAACAAACTCGATTCTTGTACCGGATCTCCTCTCTGGTAAACAAGAACACCCTGAAGACTCTGGCAGGAGCACTCATTCAAGGGTACTACGACTATGTTTGCACCTCATGGTACCAAAGCACCTCAAAGGTGCTAAAAACAAAATTACAAACATCTCAAAACAAACTGGTCAGACTACTGCTTGACCTTACTCCTAGAACCCACCTCACCCCTGCCCACTTTGACAAACTAGGATGGCTTAGAGTAGACGACAGAGTACAGCAACTTGCAATGGGCCTGGTCTACAAGATACACTACACGACCAAGGTACCCATGTACATGTCAAAATACTTCCCAAAGGTCAGTGAATACCACGATCACAACACCAGAGCGAGCTCCACAAATCATGTTAAACCCAGATTCGGCTCAAACAAGGGACTAAACACGTTTAGCAATTATGCCACATCAATGTGGAACGCCCTACCCAAAGCTGTAAAGGAATGTGAATCACTACCCACTTTCAAAAATACTCTCAAAGAACACCTACGGGAGACTGCAATTCGAAACTGGCCCATGTAAATGTCCTAATCCAACCCCCTCCAATGTACAGTAAATGACCAAGTATGGTTGTCAATATTCCAATGTACAGTTTTGCTTGTACAGTTGTACAGTGTTCCCCCCCACCCCTCCTGCCCACCCCCCGCCCCCCCACACCCCACCCACCGAACCACCTCCAATGTACAGCCCCCCCCCCCACCCATCCCACCTACCCAACCTCCCCCAATGTACAGTTTTTACGTCAAATGTATATACTCTTTTCTGGACTCTTTTTGTATCACAAACAGTACTGTATTTTCAAATCTGGTATGTCATAAATGTATAGATGTAGCAGTACTGTATATCTGTATGTCATGTATGTCATATATGTCCTGATGAATTGAAAATGGGGGACCCTGATGTAAACAAGACGAAAGTCTTTCTCTGGTCTGCATCCCCTTAACAATTGTGTGTATTGAGCTGTACTGTATTGTACCCATTCTGCAATCTGTTAATAAAGTTTTCAATCAATCAATCAATCAATCAATAAATCTGTGATTCTATGGCAGAGGGTGGCAAAGAGTTTATTTCAGTTTTACAGCTAAATTGAAGAAAAAAAAATCCTTTTGAAGCACCTTAAGGTGAAATTAAGTTCAACTGGAGTCGAGTCAACATACATTTTATGTCAAATAGTAAACAGCTATTTTCCGACAAATTTCCGGTGGTTTTGCCATTGTGTGTGTGTGTGTGTGTGTGTGTGAGTGTGTGTGTGTGTGTGTGTGTGTGTGTGTGTGTGTGTGTGTGTGTGTGTGTGTGTGTGTGTGTGTGTGTGTGTGTGTGTGTGTGTGTGTGTGTGTGTGTGTTGTTACCTGTGCTTCCTTCACCTGCAGAGAGCTGGCACTCAGCATGTCAACAGCGTGCACACGCACTCGCACACACACACACGCACGCACACACACACACACACACACACACACACACACACACACACACACACACACACACACACACACACACACACACACACACACACACACACACACACACACACACACACACACACACACAGAGGACAGCCATACCTGTCACCTTTATAATCACTGGGGTCTAGTCTTTTGGAGAGCTGTTGTCATAGATAGTTGTCTCTCTCTCTCTTGCTCCCTGTCATCACATCCTACACACAGAGAGACCAAAACAGCTCCAGCAAAACATTCTTTACCCAGTAGCCTTCTCTCACAGTGGCTGCATTTCAACTGTCCCATGTGAAAACAATTGTGAAAATGATTGGAGGTATCATGCTTGAATTATACTGCTATTATTATACATAACATTGTTGCTGGTCATTCACTCACACTTAGCCACTCTGGCCCCTAGTGGCGTCCCACAAGCATTAGGTTGACATCAATGTTAATCACACTTCCACACTGTTGTATCTTAATAGAAGAGTCTGTGGTAGTGCTCAGTTGTGCTTTATTCACAGTTTGTAATAATACAGGTAAACAGTAGAACCGCAGGCAGTCCCTCTGGCGGCTGCCTCACACTGACTCAGAGCGCTCTGTGGCGCCTCTGGTTAACGGAACAGTAACCAATCATACTCAAGACACGTGACACAATAACATTGGGAGTTGTAGTCCTACACTACACTACACTCCTCCCCTACCCTGATTCCTGAGATTACAGATCTAATCTGTCTGGGGGTTTTGCATTTCGTTTTGGTCTACTACTTCCCATGACCTGAGGACCAACAGGCCCTAGTATTTCTCGCTCTTCCGTTTCAGGCTGTGGTAACTTAGGCCCTGTCCACACAAGCGCTGGATTTAATGTAACCGAAGTTTGAAAAAAATAAACCTCTGTCCACACAGGTGAACAACCGCATATAATTGCGTACCCACGGCGGATGGAAAAACCAGCAACCGATACATGTAGTACAATGCCAAAACAGTAGGCGGCGATGTTGTTCAGACATGAAGGCCATTTCAACTAATCAGAAAAGGTTGAACGCTCACTAAACTTCCTGTTTAGAAACACCATAGCCATTATTTTGCCAACGGAACATATATTTCCAGCAAAGAAAGAAACTGCAATAAAAGTGCAATAAACAAACGGATACATTCACTGTGTGTTCTGCCTCTCATTTGTTGATGAAACAAAACCATCAGCAACACAATTTACCACCAAGAGCGGATAGTTTAGTCTCACAAAAGACCGCCGGTGTTGTTAGCTACATGCTAATGTGAATGGCTATATCTATGTATAGTATATAGCTTAAATGCTAACGTAATGTGGTAACGTTACCGCTATGAATGGATGCAAACGTTATTTAACACATTGCAGAATGGGTACAATACAATACGGCTCAATACAAACAATTGTTAAGGGGATGCAGTCTGGACTGGGTTCCTTATAACAATAACTTGACAACATATGAGTTTAGTTTAGCCGCAGCTACATGTTTACTCTGAGCATCAGGTCAGGAATGCGACAACAGACATCAGTCGATCACAACACTCTTCAACACAGACGATACGTTTCGAACAAAAGTTTGTTACAATCATTTTCATATAACGCTACTTGGGACAGCTCTGCTGTAAACACTGGTGTAGCTGGCTCTGCTCTAATCTCTCTACCCCGCGCTCGGTTGCTAACTTGCTATTGTTTGACAGTCTGCCGTGAACATGGGAAATAATTGCGACAGCTCTGCTGTAAACACTGGGAATAACCTCGGTTGCTATGCGCACACGCAACTGCAAAACCGCAAAACTTCACCCTGGGCTCCGGTTTTCAAGACCGCGGTTGCAGTGTAGCAAATCCCCGGTTGTGTGTGGCCGAACAGTGCAACTGCGCACATACAATCATGGTTATATTAAAGGGGCTATGTACTGCTATTCCTAGCACTATGTGGGCAACTTTACACAATTCCTGTTAGTCTATTGAAGACATCTGTAAGTTTTTTTTCAAAAAAATGCATTGTTTTATATTTCTAATCAAGTACTCAAAACCATCATTTTCCAGCTTCAAGATTTCAGGCTGTTATGGCCTGGCTCCGCCCATAAGCACTTTGAGTGACAGTCAGCCCACACAGTCTGCTACTGGTAGATCAGGGTCCCCCATTTTCAATTCATCATATGACACACACGACATACAGATAGACAGTACTGCTACATCTATACATTTATGACATACCAGATTTTCAAATACAGTACTGTTTGTGATACTAAAAAAATCCAGAAAAAGAGTGTATATACATTTGACATAGAAACTGTGCATTGGAGGAGGTTGGGTAGGTGGGGTGGGGCTGTACATTGGAGGTGGGGGGGGGGGGGGGGGTTGGGTAGGGGGGGGAACTGTACATTGGAATACTGACATACATTTGACATAGAAACTGTACATTGGAGGAGGTTGGGTAGGTGGGGTGGGGTTGGGTGGGGCTGTACATTGGAGGTGGGGGGGGGGGGTTGGGTACATTGGAATACTGAGAGAGATAGAGAGAGAGAGAGAGAGAGAGAGAGAGAGAGAGAGAGAGAGAGAGAGAGAGAGACGTGCAAGACGCACAATTCTATTCAGAGATTTCTTCTCCTGGTCTGTGATGTTACCAAACCATATTGTACAGGAGGAAGTAAGGACGCTCTCGATCACACAGCGATAGAAGTTGTGTAGAATCACCGTTATTTGTGAACTCTTTCAGTTTCCTGAGAAAGAAAAGACGTTGCTGGGACTTTTTAACAATGGTTCTGGTATTGGAGTGCCAGCTCAAGTCATTTCAAGAAAACGAGGGTTTTTCAAAATGGTATAAAACGGAAATTAACCGATTAAAAAACAATCCGTTTTGACAATGTTGACTGCAAACAAGTCCTTGATAAGTGACGGCCAGATTATACACATAGCCATAATTTAAGACATAGTTTATGCGTTCACAACGCTATCATTGAAGTGAGTGGTGGCATTCAACGGGGGTAAGTCGCACCGCATGGCTGGTAATCAAAGTGTTAAAGGGGAACAATGGCCATTTCTTTTTTCTACAATGTAATCATGCCTGCACGTCAATACGGACGCATATGGTCCTTTGGCTGCGGTTACACCTTTCGTTTCATTTTCGTATCATTGTCATATGCGTTTCGCCGCGACGTCGTGCGCCTCGAGTCACACTTTCGTTTTTTTTCCGTTTTTGTCACCTGAGCACACTGATGTAGTACACTGCCAAAGCAGTAGGTGGCAGTAGGTGGCAAACATGAAGGTAATTTCAACCAATCAGAACTTGAATGTGCCAATACACTTCCTGGAAGCTCCAGCAAAGAAAATGTCAACAAGGCAGGCGCCTGCCGCGCCACCATCTTGCCTATTTACTCAATGCAGCAATTATTTTTCAGCAAAGCCTAATAAAAGTGCAATAAACAAAACGGATACATTCACTGTGTGTTCTGCCTGTCATTTGTTGATGAAACAAAACTAACATCAACACAAGTGACCACCAAGAGCGGATAGTTTAGTCTAAAAAAAGATCGGTAGCATTGTTAGCTGCATGCTAACGTCAATGGAATTTGCCATTATAACAGTATAGCATTGTGGCTAGAAGCTAACGTTAGCTCACGCTACTTAGCCAGCACCAAACTGATGATATCGGGAGCTATCAGTGGTTAGATAACATTAGAGACAACGCTGTGTGTATTAAACAAAGGTGAATAGATGACTGGGCCATTTTGTTTAATGCTTGTTAAGTTGAAAGAGGAGCTTTGAGCTAACAGGGTTTGATGGCTAACACTAGCTCATGTTATCCAGTGGCAGTGCCAATCGGTAATGCTAGCAGAATGAATGGATGTAAACTTTATTTAACATATTGCATATGGGTACAATACAATACGGCTCAATACAAACAATTGTTAAGGGAATGCAGACTGTTGTAGCTTGGACTGGGGTCCTTATAACAATAACTTGACAACACATAGTAGCTGCAGCTATTTGGTTTGGGATACTGCGCATGGGCGTTTTCGCAACAACGGCTCCGTGCAGACTACACGCTGTTGTCTGCGCGTATTTTAGCGTTTCTCCAAAACGCAAACACAATTTAGCGTTTCAGCCGTATCCACAAAAAAACGCCAAAAAACGCATTTCTGTGTAATAGGGACATGAAACGTATTCAAAAACGTATAAAAAAAACACCACAAATACACTAGTCTAACCATGGCCTTTGTCTCAAGGGTTAAATTGTGACTTGAAAGGGGAATGCCCATTCTACCTATTCCTGTGTATGCTCAATACGCATTATCTAAATGTTATGCAACATTTTGAGGCCATTAAGGTGTCTCATCTATCCAACAGTTACCTGTGATATATGTCTTGTGTTATGAAATAACTTGACAGGACGAACAGATTTAGTTTAACATCGACTCCATCATTTATCGTCTCCTCTCCAGCTCCATGCATACAGAATACCTCCTCACGTTCCACATCCGGGTTCCTCCCAGTACGGGTAACCGCATAGCTCAATACACTACATCTCCCTTCTTAAGTTCCACATTCTTCACAGTTAAAATATTTAAATTTTTTTTAAACAAGTTGTCAACAATTGAATAATCACAGAACATAGTGAGAAATAGTTATTGGAAAGAAAATAATAAAACTAAGCACTGTGGGCCTATACGGCACATAAACAACCAAAGGTGCCTCCTGCATTTAAAACAACACAAACTGTAGTTTTTGTAACCACAAAGTCATGCAGTGAACATTAAATCAGTTACAGTGCAACATAAGTCCACTTTTTGTTTCCCTACTCTCTAAACCTTGTTGGAGTTTTGACCAGTCTCCCTGATCTAGTGCCGAAAAGGTTGTGCGATAGAGTCAGTAGTGTCACTGCTTCCCTGTGGAGTGTGTGCTGGGGTCTGTGCATGTGAACTGTCCTGATCAACAAACCTTGGGTTGTCACAGTTCATATCCCCATTCACATCTTGCTCCTTATCAGCAGATGGAAACTCTCTCTCAGCAGTCTCCCTGAGATGTCAAAGTCAAAAGTCAAAGATTTGTATTGCCATGTATGGACGAATCCACATTGGAATACGGGTACATGAGCAAACACTGTGTAAACAGTACAGGAAAAATATGTAAAAACACAGACAGTATAAAAATTGATATCGAACATCCCCTAAAAGTGCATATCATAGTTAAAACAGCGCTTCCACAAACCTGACTAATAAAACTAATAAAAACACAGAAACAATAGGATAGGATACAAAACTAGCCTTTGGAGTCATTCAGGCTCCGCCCAGCACTGGGGAAAAAGCTCTTTGTAAACCGAGAGGTAGAGCATGTGATAGAGCGGTAACGTCTGCCCGAGGGGAGGGGGACAAAGAGGCCTGCGGCTGGGTGACCAGAGGGGTCGTTGATAATGCCAGAGGCACGGGAAAGCAGCCTGGCACCATAGATCTCTTCTAGAGCTGGCAGGCTAGACCCGATTGTCTTGCGTGCAAGACGCACAATTCTATTCAGAGATTTCTTCTCCTGGTCTGTGATGTTACCAAACCATATTGTACAGGAGGAAGTAAGGACGCTCTCGATCACACAGCGATAGAAGTTGTGTAGAATCACCGTTATTTGTGAACTCTTTCAGTTTCCTGAGAAAGAAAAGACGTTGCTGGGACTTTTTAACAATGGTTCTGGTATTGGAGTGCCAGCTCAGGTCATTTGAAATAGTGACCCCAAGAAATTTAAAACTGCTCACCATCTCCACCTCTGAGCCATTTATGGTAATGGGGAGATGGGATACCTTGCTATGTCTAAAATCGATGACTAGCTCCTTCGTTTTGGAAGCATTCAGGGTGAGGTTATTGGTCTCACTCCACCTAACTAGGTTCTGTACCTCTGATCTATAAAATGACTCATCGTTTGAGTTTATACGCCCAATGACCGTGGTATCATCAGCATACTTTACTATCAGATTGTTATCATAGTAAGCAGTACAGTCATGAGTGCAGAGAAAAAACAGTAAAGGGCTTAGAATGCAGCCTTGTGGAGAACCAGTACTTAAAACAAGTTCATCAGACATATTGTTTCCAATCCTGACTCTTTGAGGTCTCAAAATTAAAAAGCTACAGTAAGAATCCATTCACAGATGGCGTCGCATAGACCCAGACACTGAAGTTTGTGGATCAGATTAGATGGAATAAGCGTATTAAAAGCAGAGCTATAATCGATAAAAAGCATTCTAACAGTTTTTCTTATCTAAGTGTTCATACACAGGATTAAGAGCTAAGGAAATAGCATCATCTACTGATCTATTTTTCTTGTAGGCGAACTGCCAGGGATCAAGACAGGTAGGAATCTGACCTTTTATATAATTCAGCACTAGCCGCTCTAAACATTTAATTAAAACTGAGGTTAGAGCAATAGGTCTGTAATCATTAAGACAGGTCACAGGTGATTTCTTGGGAACCGGAATGATAGTAGATTCCTTGAAGCTCCTTGGAACAAGGCGGCGCTCCAGTGACATATTAAAAAGGTCTGTGAGCACAGGGGCAAGCTGCTCAGAGCAGAGTCTGACGGCCCTCGGAGGAATGCCGTCCGGGCCAGTGGCTTTCCTAGCTTTAGTACTGGACAGGACCTTGCGCACCTCATGTTCTGTGACAGTCAGCCCAGACAAGTCACTGGGGTTGGAAGGAGTAAAAACAGGACGCTCTGTGTTATTTTCATCAAATCTGGAGTAAAAGTTATTCAGTCTACCGGGAAGCGAGTGATCACCTTCAGCGGAGGCGAGGCCCCTGGGCTTGTAGGAAGTGATAGTGTTCAGTCCCTGCCACATCCGACGGGGGTCACTGCCAGAGAAATGTCCTTCAATACGTTCTCCATAGGAGCGCTTTGCGGCTCTTATTGACCGCTCCAGCGAGTATCTAGCCAGTTTATAACTGGTTGCATCCCCAGATTTAAAAGCAGTAGCTCGTTCAGCAAGTTTGAGTCTAACATCAGAGTTAAGCCATGGTTTTTGGTTTGAGTATTGCTTAACCACCTTGCGGGGAATGCACAAGTCAATACAAAAATTGATATATCCAATGACAGCGTCACAGTATTGGTCAAGGTCCTCACATTTAAAAACAGACCAGTCTGTGGCGTCGAGACACCCTTGTAATAGTGTTTCAGCATCCTTAGTCCAACATTGAGTGGAGCGTACCGTCGGTTTGATTTGTCTATTTTTCTGAGTATATGACGGTAGAAGAAGAATCGATTGATGATCGGATTTACCAAAAGCTGGCCTTGGGAGAGACCTGTAAGCAGCTTTTATGTTGCTATAGCAATGATCCAGGATTTTGTTTCCTCTTGTAGGGTGTTTTACATGCTGATGGTAATTTGGCAGAACCGATTTAAGAGAACAATGATTAAAATCACCAGCTGCAATAAACACAGCCTCCGGATGGGAGATCTCATATTTATGTATAATGTCAGCCAGTTCATTGAGAGCAGTCGCGGCGTCAGCCCGAGGGTGTATATAAACAGCAATAAGAAAGATAGCTGGGAATTCTCTAGGGAGATAAAAGGGGTGACATTTAATGACTAGGCATTCAAGATTAGTATTGCAGGTCTTGTTCATGACCGTAGTATCGGTACACCACTTTTCATTCACAAGAAGACAGACCCCTCCTCCTTTGGTTTTGCCGGTGCATTCCTTCAGTCGGTCTGAGCGAAACACAGCAAATCCCGGCGGCTGGAAGGCTGAGTCTGGTGTGTTGTTGTCTAGCCACGTCTCCGTGAGACAGTACGCGGAGCAGTCTCTTGCCTCCCGCTGGAATTGAATCCGGCTCATCAGTTCATCGGTTTTGTTTGACAAGGACTGCATGTTCGCCAGGTAGATGGAAGGCAGTGGAGGCTTGAAAGGGCGCTTGCGGAGTTTGACAAGCACCCCGCCGTCTGCGTCTTTGACGGCTCCCGTCACCTGCCGAGGGACATGCAGCGAAGTCCTTGCATCTGAGCTCGGGATTAACGTGGGAAACTTCCCGAACATCGTCGCGGATCCGGAGAAGTAATTCTCTTTTGTATCGAACAGTAGTAGATGTCCCGGACACATAAACATTTAGAACGATAAACAAACAAAACAAACACAGGAGAGCTCTAGTCACGTCGCCATACAACGGCGCCATCTTGTCAGCTGTCTCCTGTTCCTTCTGAACATCCTTCCTTCAGGTGTACATACCACATAGGAATGTTGTTGTTCGTGCTCCCTCAGAACTACAGCTGGCTTCCAAGTGTCTCCAGACTGCATCCCCACATTCTCTCCTGCACGCAGCACAAGTAGGTGTTTAGCGTGGCGATCATAGTAGCTTTTTTGTTTAGCTTGCTTTTCTTTGAACTTGTTGTGAACATTGAGTACACCTTCAGGGGTGAGCAGTGAGGTGGACACTGGCAGTTTTGACTTCAACCGACGCCCCATCAGCATCTGGGCAGGTGACAGGCCCACACCTTCCAGTGGTGTATTTCTGTATTCCAGATGTGCTATGTAAGGGTCACCAGACTTTTTGAGCATCCTTTTAACTGTTTGCACAGCTTTTTCTGCCTGTCCATTTGACTGAGCATAGTGTGGACTTGAGGTGACATGACTGAACTCCCAGCTCTCTGCAAAGCTCTTGAATTCTGCACTGGCGTACTGAGGGGCATTGTCACTGACCAGAATATCTGGAATCCCGTGCCTGGCAAATATGGACTTCATGGCAGCTATAACACCCTTACTGGTGGTGTCGGTCAGCCTCATTATCTCTGTGTACTTTGAGAAGTAGTCGACACATAGCAGATATTTTGAGCCCTTGCTATGAAACATGTCGGTGCCAACCTTCTCCCATGGTCTATTTGGCAGTGGATGTGAGATCAGTGGCTCTTTTTGATTGCTGCTCCTGTGCTCATTGCAGACAGCACACTGTGCTACAACTAGTTCAATTTGTGCAGACATGCCTGGCCAATAAAGCACATCTCTGGCCCTTTCTTTACATTTGACCACTCCCAAGTGTGACTTGTGTATCTTGTCAAGCATCTGTGGTCTCAGTTGCTGTGGTACAATGAGTTTCTCTGATTTGAACAATAGACCTGAGGCAAAACTGATCTCCTCTCTGAATGTCCAAAACGGCTGCACCTTATCTGACACAGCAGACCTGTCCTTAGGCCATCCGTGCATTGTCAGGTTCTTTAGTTCCTGCAGTACTGGGTCTTGTGCATTCCTGAACATCTCCTGCTTTTCCTCTGATATGGGCAACTGTGGTGTGATCCAGTTCACATGCAGTTCCTCTTCCAGAAGATCCTCTTTCTGCTCACGTAGATAAGCACGGCTCAATGCATCTGCAATGTGAAGCTCCTTTCCTGGCTTGTATGATACTGCAATGTTGTACTTTTGAAGCCCCAGCAGCATTCTTTGCAGTCTCAGGGGAGCCTGATGGAGTGGCTTCTTGAAAATGCTTTCTAGAGGCTTGTGATCGCTTTCGACCTTGACCTCTCTGCCATATAGATATTGATGGAACTTCTCACATCCGTACACTATGGCTAGCAGCTCTTTCTCGATCTGTGCGTACCTGCATTGACAATCTGTGAGCGCCCTTGAGCCGTATGCCACAGGTCGTTCATCCTGCAGTATCACAGCCCTGATGCCCTCCGAGCTGACATCCACAGACAGCGTCACAGCCTCGTTTACATCATAGTATTTCAGAGTGGGAGCTCTTGTGATCAGCTGCTTCAGTTTTTCAAAGCTCTGACATTGAGGCTCCTCCCAGTGCCATTCTGTTTCTCCCTGCAACAGCGTCCTTAGAGGTGCAGAGATTTCAGACAGAATAGGAATGAATTTAGCTAGATATTGAATCATTCCCATGAACCTCATTAATGCTGGCTTGTCAGCAGGTGGAGGTATTTGTACAATGGCTCTTATCTTCTCATCATCAGGCTTTAGCCCATCTGCGCTGAGTGTATGGCCAATGTACTTGACCTCTGTCATCCTGAACTTGCACTTGCTTCTATTGAATCTCAGGCCGTTCTCATCTGCTCTCTGCAGCAGCTTCACCAGCCTCTGATCGTGTTGCTCTAAAGTGTCCCCCCACACCAGCAGATCATCAATGATGTTGACCACACCATCTAACCCCTCAATAATCTGGGCCACAGCTCTCTGGAACACCTCGCTCGCTGACGAGATGCCAAAGGGAAGCCTCTTGAAACGGTACCTCCCAATGGGTGTGTTAAACGTGCACAGTTTGGAGCTTTCTTGATCCAGTTTTATTTGATAAAATCCTTGGTTTGCATCTAACACAGAAAAATATTTTGCATTTGGCATGCGTGACACCACTTCCTCCACTGTGAGGAGTGGATAGTGTTCTCTTCGTATTGCTGTGTTCAGATCTTTAGGATCCATACAAATACTTATCTTCTTGGGCGTGACTACTGTCACCATGCTGTTCACCCACTGTGTTGGCTCAGATTGCCTTATGATTACATCTGACTGCTCCATTTTGTGAAGCTGTTCAATCACTCTGTCCCTCAGAGCAACTGGTATCCTCCTAGGTGCGTGTATCACTGGCTTTATGTCAGGGTCTATCTTGATGTTGTGCTCACCTGGTAAGCAGCCAAGTTCAGAGAAGAGATGCTCATAGTCTTTCTGCATTTTGTCTTCTTTCTCCATGCTATATAGCCTTTTGACCATTTTCAGCTTTGTGCTGGTTTCTCTTCCTAGAATCGCTGGAGCATCTTTCTCTATAATGTCAATCCTGTGTGTTTTACCTTCATACAGACATGTGACTGATGTTTTGCCCAAGGGCTCCATCTTGTGGGCTGAATAGGTCACCAACTTGCACTTGGATGCATGCATCTTGTCGTGAACATGTAACGTGTGAAACGTTTTGGCTGACATGACGTTACAGTCAGCTCCTGTGTCAATTCGAAATGTAACCCTTTTCTTGTTTATTAGCAGCTCTTCAGACCATCTGTCTTGGTCCCTTTTTTCCTTTTCAATCTCTTTAATGCTTCTCATCTCTACTGTTCCAACGAACATTTCCTCTGTCTCACTGTCACTGTCCTCCTGATTTTGTTCCACAACATGCATTTTCTTATTTCTGAGTTGACTGTTTGCACGACACGTTTTTGCAAAGTGATTTTTCTTATCACATTTCCTGCATGTCTGTCCATAGGCTGGGCACTTCCCTTGTTCATGCTTGTATCCACATCGGTCACAGTCCACTTTCCTTTCACTACTCATTGGGCTTTCTTTTGTGAAGTTTCCTCCTTTTCTGTATGGCCTTGCTCTGCTAACTTTGTGCACTTCAACTTCCTCATGTAACGCTTTCATCTGGGTGAATGTTATTTCACTGGCACGGCACACATCAAGAGCTTTTTCTAACGTGAGATCAGCCTCTCTGAGCAATCTGGCTCTTACTTGATCGTCACGTATCCCACAGACAATTCTGTCACGTATCAATGAGTTGTATAGGTTGCCAAATTCATAGTCTCTTGCTTTATTTTTCAGGTCTGTGACATATGCATCTATAGTTTCTGACGGACCTTGTACACGGGTGAAAAACATGTGCCTTATGTATGGCATATTCCTCCGAGGCTCACAGTATTCTTTGAACTTTCGTTTCAATATGGCAATCTGGTTCCTCTGCCCGTCCGCGAACACAAACGTGTTACTCACTTTTATGGCTTCGTCTCCCGCCACATGCAGGAATGTCACGCACTGCACTGTTTCTGACTTCTCTGCTACTCCCGTAGCGACACAGAAAAGCTCATAACGCTGCAGCCACGTTCGCCAATTCTCCGCGAGATTCCCCTCCAGACTCAAATTCGGCTGTGGCTTAAAGTGTGCCATTCTTGCCGAGTTTCCCAAGTTTCTTCTGACACCATGTGATATATGTCTTGTGTTATGAAATAACTTGACAGGACGAACAGATTTAGTTTAACATCGACTCCATAATTTATCGTCTCCTCTCCAGCTCCATGCATACAGAATACCTCCTCACGTTCCACATCCGGGTTCCTCCCAGTACGGGTAACCGCATAGCTCAATACACTACAACCAACACCAACATTTTGACACCCACAGTCTTTCACACAAGGTTTTTTCAACCCTTTTTGGCAGGTGACCCCATACCGAGATCAGAAAATCCTTGTCACCCTAGCATTTAAAGTGCAAGCTAATTGTTTTCACGCTGTGCCGATTATGCATTTGACCGCATGCACAAACATAGCTCATTCCTCACAGGAGACAGAAGCCAAAATGGTCTTGCTGTTGTGAGGGCTGCATCTGAGCAGGTCCCTGCCTCTGACAGTTTCCCCCAGAGGTCACGTGGCGCTGTTACGCAGCCCTGACGCGCGCGCCTCACTAGACACCTCCATTCCACGGCTGCTTCTGATCTACAATCAGAGACTGTTGTTCCCCCCCGGACTATAAATTCCTGAGCAGCCCAGTGGACTACGCGAGTTCGTTCTGTTGGAACAGTAGGTTGTGTCTTAATATTTTACCTCTGACTATTTTTGTCCTTATCTCCAAGTCATTGTGATACATTCTATATTCTAGTGTTAAACCTTCGTTGTTGGTTGCACGTGTTATCTGTCTTGTTAATCCTAACCTTCTCTCCCTTCTAGCTTGGGTAGATGTTGGCTGGGTTACTAATCTTGTGTTATTTTTCTCTTGTGCCTAGTTCTGCTTTTGGAAGACGTCGCCCTCATGTTCAAGTTCACTCGTTCTTCCCCGTTGGTTCTTTTCTCCCCTACCTTGCCAAGTCCCTCGCGTGTTTATGCCCTCGGGGGTATTCCCGATATCTTTTCCTGGCGTTGCTGAGGCAACCTTGTTCTACGACATATACAACACGGTAAGACCCCATTACAGATATAGATATTAAATACACACACATCGTCATTATTGCTACACCACACATTTGGGAGTAACTACACATCTCATTCAACCCAGGCCCCTCCCGGCCTACTCGTACGACACCACCACCTCGTTTGTGTTTGTATTACTCTGCTTGTCTTAATAATAATAATAATAATAATAATAATAATAATAATAATAATAATAATAATAATAATAATAATAATAATAGATCAAATTTATATAGCGCCTTTCATAGAACCCAAGGTCGCTTCACAATCAGGACAAAAATTAGGGCTAGGGAAATAGGGGGGAAAAAGGGGATGAGGGAAGGTAAGGGATAATGGATAATGGACCTAATCTAATCTAAACTAATTGATGGGGAAAAGCCTTGGTGAAGAGGTGTGTTTTTCGAGCAGATTTGAAGGTGTCCAGGGTTGGGGCATTGCGGATTTCGGGGGGGGGGGGGGGGGTTCCAGAGGGTAGGGGACGCCACGCTGAAGGCTCTGTCCCCAAAAGTCCTTAACCTGGTGCGAGGGATGGAGAAGAGACCTAGATCAGAGGATCGTATGGTTCCGGGATGGAGTGTGCTGCAGTGGCGAATCCTTATGGAAGCCAACGGAAGCCATGCCTCCCTATTAAAATATGAATTAATATCAAATATGAAATATAAAAAAGAAATATATATATATATATATATATAATTTTTTTTTAATATAGTTTACATTCTTTTTCATCTGTGCATCTGTGTTATAATATTTTTTTTTTTAAATGTCTCCCTCTTCTCCTTCTCACTCCCTCTAACACACTGTCAGACTCACTGTGCTCACTGCAGCTATAGAGGAGAGGAGGCAGGGGGTAGGTCTCTTTCTCCAGCCTCAACCATGTGATTCATGTATCTAGAGTCCAAAACCGATCATAGCCAATCAGATTCGAGCTGACTGCCACACCTTAAAAGTTTAAAACGGGGGGGGTGCGGCTACGTGGCGTAGTGGGCAAGGCGCTCGCCACGAGTGACGGAGACGCTGGGCTTGCCTGTTCGAGCCCAGCGCTCCACATTGCTTTCAGTTTAGCTGGCCGTCCGTACTAATACACATTGGCCGTATTAGGGCGTGGGAAACTGATGGGTGGGGATCGGGCGTTGTGGACAGCGACTCCTACAGGTCGGTTGGTGCGCCTGCGCAGTGGAATCAGGAAGTGTCGGGGGCAGCGTGAGCCTCCCACGCGTTACTCCTCGCCACTGAGAGATCGAGCTGCACAGGTGAAAAGATGCGACTGCTGTTACCTCAAGTACCGGAGGGGACTTGTGCTATGTATGACTTAGTCCACATTGCAGCCGGCTTGTGGGAGGCAAGAAACAGCGTTCATGACAGGGGAGGGTTGAATTGGATGATACGAAATTGGGATGGGAGAAAATATAGAAAAATGGGAGAAAAAGTGGATACAAAAAAAAAGTTTAAAACGGGGCTGTGAGAAGAATCCTGAGTGTGGCCTCCCCTCTGCACTCTGCACACTCTGGAGGCGGGGCAGGTCAGAACGTTTCCACCTGACTACCTAACGTGACAACCATTGGTAGTATCAAACTGTCAATCAAACTGTCTGTCGTCACTCAGTCTACTACAGTGCCATTGTAAGAAAAAACACGTCTGAACGTCATCCCCTCGCGGGATTGATTGATTGAACATTTTATTAACAGAGCGGGCACGTTCGAATCTTCTATTAGTGTATCTAACATTTAGCACTTTAATAGCAACTTATTTTCGCCGGCGGGACATTTACTGAGGACCAGCAGAGCACACCACTGTGGATATTATGATTTAACAAATCTATCTGGCAAGAGGAGGACCACATTATTGACCAGGTAAGCACTGAGCAGCCTGACTAACTAACGTTATCAGGCAAGCTTGTAGACCCTTTCATGACTGCAATGCAAGCCAGGGGCTGGTATACGCAGTCACTTATTCCTCCGTAGTAGCCAGGTTAATGTGCACCATCAAGCACTGCTTAAAAGCTAGCGGTGGGTCCAAAATATATCGGATATAAATGTCAAAGGTACCCAGGGTTCCATTAGGGTTTCACACACAGATGCGGCGGGGTTTGAAAGCTCGGCGTTGCTAATAAACATTTTAAATCATTTTTTATAAACGAGTAAAACTGAGGCTGAAATGGCTGCTTCCGCATTTTACAGTAGGAGCGCTCTGATGGCTGGGCGCGCCGCGCAACAGACACGTGAATGAATGAATGAATGAATGAATGAATGAATGAATGAATGAATGAATGAATGAATGAATGAATGAATGAATGAAAACTTTATTTAACAGATTGCAGAATGGGTACAATACAGTACGGCTCAATACACACAATTGTTAAGGGGATGCAGACCAGAGAAATACGTTTGTCTTGTCTTGTTTGTCTAGACTCTAGACGTTTGTCTAATAGACAGTGATGCCACAGATTACTTGTAAAAGTAATCTGATTACTGATTACTGATTACTCCTTTAAAAAGTAATCTAAGTTACTTTACTGATTACTTGATTATCAGAGTAACTTAGTTACTTTGAAAGTAACTAGGTTACGAAGTCGTCGTCGTTCCCCCAACAGTTTTTTTTAAACGCTTTATTGAAAGTGCATAAATTGTTTTTAACTTGTTTCTCTGCACATAACGTAAATTGTTAAACTAGTGCTTCAGCTTCTGTACCATCAAGTATGGTAAAGCAACAGTCTATGATGCTCACAGCATTAGAGCAGCCAGCCAGTGGTTTTACAAAACCAGTGTATCACATCTAACAAATGCAGGCTGAACTATTATTTCAATTATATCAACTGTAACTATTAAATAGTTTTTATAAATGTCTCTCTATAAACATACAATCAGTCTCTCTTTAACATGTAAATTAACTGTAAATCTGGCAAATAAGAGCTTTTGCTCTGCCACCATCAACCCTCCTGTACCTAGTCGAAGCGTCGGCTAGTGTTGTGATTCCAGATGCTTTCAATGCAATTGGATGTGCTGTTTTTAGCGGTAGACAGTATTTTGTTTCCTCCGCCGTGAAGTAGTGACTGAGGCTACGTTTAGACGAGCGTTTTGGGGTGGAATTCTGAACAGAAACCGCAAAAGTCATCTTGCGGTTTCACTTTTAATTTTGCCAAGCGTTTTGGGGTGGAATTCTCCGACTACGGAGCCCTGCTGTCACACGATTGGCGCATATGTCACATGACGTGCTGTGAAGACCCGCCCTACTCTGCCTCTGATTCGCAGACTGTGGATGGGGAATGTGATTGGACCAAAGCAGAGTCACTCAGACAGAGGGACCAGTCACGCCGCGGGACACATTCTTGTATTTAACCCTTTCACTGCCACACCACGTCACTCCCAAAAGAAAAACAGCTCAAAATGTATTTTTGACTGTCGAAAACGAAATAAAATACTGCATTCCGCCTGCATTATGAATTTATGATGAGATAGTAACGAAATAGTAATGCACAGCCACTTGGACAAGTAACTGCAATCAGATTACTGGCTTTTAAAGATTAACGCGTTAGATTACTATTTTCGGGGGAAAGTAATCAGATTACAATACTTAGTAACGCGTTACTGGCATCACTGCTAATAGACAGTCATATTCTCTCCCGGCCGTATGTATATTTCTCTCCCACCCACCCACCCCCTCCTACAGTCCCCTCCCCATCATATGTATATACTCTGTCAGGATCTATGGGTAACAGTACTGAATATTTGAATATCGTATATGTCACAAATGTAACCATACTAAATACCTGTATGTCATGTATGTCCCTATGCCATAAATGTCATGTATGTTGTGTATGTCCCTATGCCATAAATGTCATAATGTCTTGTATGTCATAAATGTCACTATGAATTGAAAATGGGGGACCCTGATGTAAACAAGACCAACGTTTTTCTCTGGTCTGCATCCCCTTATACAATTGTGTGTATTGAGCCGTACTGTATTGTACCCATTCTGCAATCTGTTAAATAAATAAAAAGAAAGTTTGACTGGCCGCCGAGCCATACTGTAGTGTACATGGTGACTCTCCCTGAACGTCAGCAAAACAAAGGAGATGATTGTGGACTTCAGGAGGTCGGGGTTCAATGACTACAGCCCCCTCAGCATCGACTGGGCACCGGTTGAGAGAGTCAACAGCTTTAAGTACCTCGGAGCCTACATATCCGAGGACTTGACATGGACCACACACATTGACAGTGTTGTGAAGAAGGCACGACAACGCCTCTACTTCCTCAGGCACCTAAGGAAGTTCCAAGTCAGTCAGAAGATCCTTAAGAAGTTCTACTCATGTACAATAGAGAACATCCTGACTGGCAACATCACCTCCTGGTTTGGGAATAGCACTGCACAAGACCGAAGCAGACTACAAAGAGTGACACGTTCAGCCGAACGCACAATCGGAGGGGGGCTCCCCACCCTCCAGAACATTTACAACAAGCGGTGCAGGGGCAAGGCTAAGAGAATCATTAAAGACTCCAGTCACCCGAACAACTGCCTCTTTGAACTGCTGCGGTCAGGCAAGCGATACCGGAGTCTCAAGGCGAGCACAGAAAGACTCAGAAGAAGCTTCTATCCCCAGGCCATCAGGCTGCTTAACGAACAATGAACACTACACAACAACAACCATCAAACGCACATAGCACACACATCCACACGCACACACTCACTTTAAACAAACACACTGTAGCACCCACTCCCCACACTTTATAGCACACACTCACTTTAAACAAACACACTGTAGCACCCACTCCCCACACTTTATATTTATTGATGAAGGATTGCACTACAACTCGTACACCTTACTGTAAATTGTACCTAAATTGTACCTCATCCCATTTCTGCTTTGCACTATATAATATTGTACATTAGTACTGTAACTGAGGGGTACAATTCCCTGACTGTATTGATAAGTATGGTATCATTAAACCACTACCGCTTTATGTACTTTAATTACTGGCCATACAGTACACGATATATGAATATGATGAACACTTCCCACAATGAAATCGGTTCCACACAAAGGTATAATCAAGTATTTAATGGAGCAAAAGGTACATAATATACTTTATATTATACTTTGAATGCACTTGTAAGGCAAAGGAATGTGCGTAGGCAAATCAACAATGAATGTCCATTCTCTGGTTACGCAGG
Source organism: Notolepis coatsorum (assembly GCF_963971535.1). Taxonomy (NCBI): domain Eukaryota; kingdom Metazoa; phylum Chordata; class Actinopteri; order Aulopiformes; family Paralepididae; genus Notolepis; species Notolepis coatsorum. The sequence continues at coordinate 60,171,338 of NC_140174.1, read as the reverse complement.
AGGTAATTATACAACCTGAATCTTAGGGAATTATATCTATGGTACACTAGTAATATATATAGCGGGAGATACTGGAAGGGTCCCCCTGGTTGTAAGCCAGCAGGGGTAGAAGATCTGTCGGTAGTAGAGAGTCTGGTCAACGATGACTAAGGAGACTCCCAGTACAGGAGACGGTGCAATAGCCTCTTGATCCACAGACGAATACAGCTGTTCTCCGTAGACTGTAGCTCCACAGTGAAGAAAGCTAGCCGGCCGCAGGCTCTCTGAGGCGCCGACTCGACTTGGCTCCTCGCGGGGTAAATCCAACACGTGCAGGCGTCGGCGATTCTCCGCTCCATAAATCACAGGACCAAAGCAAATATATTCCAGCCGCAAAGGGCTATGTAGTCGTCGGGTAGATTAATCCAGTGTACATGTCCACACGGTTCTCGTCTAGGTCTCCTCGGGTGAAAGCGCAATGAAAGCAGCCCAGCCTGGATAAGAACTCTAGCTAATACGAGGAAGCGTTGGGGATGCTGGTCACTGTAGAACTTTAGCCGCACGATACACTATACACAAATAGACTATAATTGACTTAATAGAAATATGTCGCGCTCGACGGTATAGCGCCAAACTCTGACAATTCAGTTATTAATTCGCACGCGGTCTCAATGCTCTATTCTGGGGCCAAACAGGCCATACTTCACCGCACGTTGTATCGTGGGTGAGGCTTCAACTTATTGGGTAACATACTTCTGTATTCACCTGCGCCGTATTTATATGCACGGTGAACAAACTAGTGCCAATCTCATTTCTGTCGCGTATCCCTGGGCAAGGCCGGGCATGTCCAGACATGTCTTGACGGTGACTTTGAACCTGACTCCGGAGGCCGGTCCCTGGCGCCGGTGGACCACTGTCCAATAGGAGAATGAAATATTATGGTCTGGGCTAAAGGGATATTCCGTGTATATGTACAAGGAATATACAAGGGATATCAAACGATATACAAATACTATGCAATATATATCAATAAATAAATATATATATTCGGTTTAATCTGATCCTTTGTAACAGCCGCCCCCTAATTAGTCCCACCTAATTAGCTAAGCAGAGACAGATTAACCGCACTGTCCACTACTCAATGTCCGTTGTGAGGGTAGGCAGTTCACAAAGTCAGGGGTCATGGTCGTCATTAAGCGAGTCGGGGAGCCTTGGCGACTCTATCAGCCTCGCCACGGGTCGGTTGTATGTCCGTCCTTGGACGAGCACTTCGGCTGCTCGGACCTTTCCGTCGGCACCAGTGGTCACTTTGCTTACGCGGCCGGCCGGCCACGCAGCTCGGGGTAGTGACTGGTCTATGGTCATGACGACTGGACGGGATGAAGGGGGGCTTAGGAGGAAGCGGGCCTGAGACTGCTTTGATCTGTGCTTGGCTGTGCCTCCTCCTCCTCCGTCTGTTTCTCTTGTTTGCTCTGTACCCCGTCTGAGGAGGGGCCGGTCCCGGCCGCCCCGTCAAGGAGTCGCTTGGGGTGCTGGGTTCGAGATCAGCTACGTCTGAAGCGCAGCTGAGGGGGGTGGAGTTCCGAACTCCCTCTGGTGCCCACGGTTCTCTCACGGGCCTCTCGCTTAATGTCAATAGCCTCTGCTGTACGAGGGAGTGGCCGGTGTCGCTCGCCTTTGTGTGTAGGCAGCGTGTAGACGTGGGTTGACTGTCAAGTCCGTAGAGGGGGCCCTGGAGCGTCCAACCCAGTCGGGTCTGAACCGCGACTGGGCATCCTTTGGGTCCGATGTGGGCCGCCTCAATTGGGAGAATGAGGTCCGCGTGGTCGGAGCCGATGAGCAGGGTCGGTGTGGCGCCGTCGATAAGCGGTATAGGTAGTTGACGTAGGTGCACATACTTAGCCATCAGCTGTGGGATGGGGTAGGTGTACTGAGACAGGCCTATGTCGTGGCTGGTGAAGACGTTGGTTATACTATACTGCTTCTCGGGCTGGTCCACCGCTGCTATCTTGAAGGAGACCTTTTTGCCTTTTATGGTCTTCTGGTCCCTTCTGATGGTGCGTATGGTCATGGTATCTTTGACACCCCGCAGGCCCAACTGGGCTGCTGCGGAAGCGAGGAGGAGAGTCTTTTCAGACCCATCGTCCAGGACGGCGTAAGTGTCCAGGACCTTGTCCTCGCAGCTCAGGAGCACTCTGACCACTTTGAGGAGCACTCGGGGGGTCCCGCTATGCTGGTCAATGTGCAGCACTCCTGTTGGGCGGTTGCCTTGGATCTTCTGGTGGGCTCCGCACAGTGCTGCGCGGTAAGCGGCGCCCGCCTGGGCCGCCCCTGCGCGGTAAGCGGTGCCCGCCTGGGCCGCCTCACGCCACTGGTCAACTTGGACGGGGTTCAGTGTCTTATATTCGGCGCACTGTGCCAGCCAGTGTCCGCCGTCGCAGTAGGTACAGTAGGGAGCGGTCTGGTGGCTCTTCGGTACTGGTGCCACCGCCTCGGCATGGTACATTACCGCGACGGGCCCACTCTGTTGTCCTGGCTGACGCCTGTTGATGTCATGCAGGACCTCCAAGTGGGTGCCACCGCACCTGCTGCACTTCTTCTTCAAGCGGCACTCAGCTGCTAGGTGGCTGCGCGCGCAGCGGAAGCAGCGGCGGTGGTCCTTGATCCACTGACTCACCTCGTCCGTGGTCAGCTTCCCGAAGGTGTCGCATTGGTACAGCCGATGTTCTCCCTCACAGTACTGGCACTCAATCTTCCACTGGTCCTCTTTCGTCGAGGGGGTACTGTGGTTCTTGCTGCTCGGTACTGATTCTGATTGGTGCATGACGGTCACCAATCTGCGGCCATCGTTTGCTCCCCTGGGTCCGAGTCTTGGGCTTGGTCCACTCCATACGAACGTGTCGAGTCGTAGGCTACTGACCTCCCTGGCGAGGAACTCAGATAGGTCTAGGAGGGATGCCTCTGGACCGTTGGGGTCGCGGTGGTCTCTCTGCCGCCGAAAGCGCTCTTGTCGGGCGGGAGGGAGCTTCTCTAGTATCCTCTCTACATTAGAGTTAGCGTACAGTTCATAGATCCCTTTTTCCTTTTGGGACCCCAGCATCCCTACCAGGGACTGTACCTTGATAGCGAGGTCATCTAATGCTCTGTTGTCTCTGGCTGGGGGGAGACGGTCAATGTCTCTTATCTCCTGTATCACATAGTCCCATATGCGTCCATAACGTTGGTCGAGGGCTACTAGAGCCGCGGTGTATGGGGTAGTAGAGCTGGAATATGCCAGCGCTATATTGTGCACTCTGGGCACCTTCAGGTGCTTGAGTAGGATAGCATACTTGTACGGTTCATCTTGTACGTCGGACAGCATAGTCTCTAAGCACATCCGTAGCTCTGTGTACTGTGCTCTGTTCTCGTGTGTGAAGTCCGGGAACGTCGGTGTGCCATGGTACGATGCCATGGATGACTGGCACATCGGTGAGCGTTGGGGGAGAGGCCTCCTAGGCGAGTCTCCTCTTGCGTGTCGTCTTGGGCTGGTACTTGGTGGGTACCGAAGGTCGGGTACCCAGGTGCTGTTCCTCGGTGCTGATGGTGCGTCAAACTCACCCGTGAGTTGAGTCGGGGGTTTGTAGCGCAGGGCCTCGGGGCTGACTTCTGGGCTGTACTGGGCCTCCTGGTCCAGAGTACGTTGCTGCTGGTCGGGGCTGTACTGGGCCTCCTGGTCCAGAGCACGCTGCTGCTGGTCGGCTTGACATTCCTCCTCTTCCTCCTCCTCTTCCTCTGCTAGGACCTGGAGTCTTCTGTTCAGTCTCTCGGCGTGGTCTGGTTCTTCCCGGTTGCTGGGTCTCATATGGACCGGCCGGGGAGGGGGTTCGGAGACGTGGACAGGATCCTCCTGTTGGCGGGGTCCCGGGTCGCTTGGTCGGGTAGGGGAATGTGTCCTAGACCCTTGTCTATGGAAGTCGCCGCTGTTGCTTTTCTCTGCCATCCGTTGGATCTCTGCCTCATAGACCGCTTTGTGCAATTGCGCCTTGGTGAGTTTTGGAGAAAAAAAAATTTGGATACTCTGTTTTTCTCGCATTTTCCTGGACTCGGGACCTTTCTGTTTTTTGTGTGTTTGGGTAACACTGAAGAGGAGCCGCTTGTTGTTGTTACTGACTCAGCTAAACAATTCTGGACTGCATTGTATTCCGTTCGCTCGTCTTGTTGACATTATCTCTCTCTCTGTTTTCCCGAGTGGATCGTCAAGTAGCTGCAGAGCCGCAGAGTCAGAGGCGCAACGCCACAGTGCCGTCTCTGCTCTGAAGACGAGCTGCAGAGCCACAGACAACTCTGCCAAGAACATTTCTCCCGTTGTGCTTTTTGTTGTTTTCGCTCATTTCTGTTTTGTAAATAAATACGCCCTGGTTTTTGGCTAACTCTGAACTACCTGTCTGTGCCGTGCTGTTGGGGTTGTTTACAAACCATAACACAGTTTAAAAGCTGGCAGATGGTTTTAATGTCCAAATTACTCATTTTAGATTTTTCTTTTTTATTATATATATATATTTTTTTTACAATGATCCAAAGGAAACTTAATGAAACTAAAACCAGGAAAACTCAATTAAAAGAAAACCAGGACAATTCAACGCCTCCAATGCGAGTTAAAACCAGGAGAAGGTTATTTGAAATCAGGCAATTATCAACTTCCTTTTCTTCTTCTTCTTCTTCTTCTTCTTCTTCTTCTTCTTCTTCTTCTTCTTCTTCTTCTTCTTCTTCTTCTTCTTCTTCTTCTTCTTCTTCTTCTTCTTCTTCTTCTTCTTCTTCTTCTTCTTCTTCTTCTTCTTCTTCTTCTTCTTCTTCTTCTTCTTCTTCTTCTTCTTCTTCTTCTTCTTCTTCACCACATTCTTCTTCTTATCATCCTGCTGCTCCTCCCCTTCTTCAAGTAATTAGCCATTGGTTTCTTTTAACTTCCTCTTTGAATTGATTCCACTCATATTACCAGGCGGCCTAGTTCCATATCCTGTCTCCGAAGAAACAGCCCTCAGATCTATGTGACTGAAGAGTGTGGACTCAGGTGACTTGAGATGACTCTCCTCCAAGTGCCGTCTACACTCAGAGAGTGAAGAAGAAGATAAAGATGAAAAGAGAAGAAAGAGAGAGAGAAACTGATCTCCATTAGGAAGTCAAGCAGGTGGAACTGATGGCCTGGTTGTCATAGTAGCCATCAATCACCCGGGCAGCAAGAATGTAAACACTGCAATATGAGAAGAGAAGAGTAGAATAGAATAGAATAGCGAGGTAAAACAGAACCAAAATATTCTATTGTATTAAAATGGAGCAGAATAGAATTAGAATAGAGTAGTGAAATACAATGAATGTGGGTTCATGGGACCCAGGCAATAAACCAGGTTGTAGGGTGGAATGGAATAGAATAGAGTGCTGCAAAACAGAGCAAAAATTACTAAAAGTCTAACTATCTAAAAGTAATCTACAAGTAAACTAGCGACCATTGCTGTCCCTGTCGTCTGCTGTCAACACCACCAGTCCCCCCAGGTGTCAGGCTCCTCATTCAATTCCATTCATTTTAAAGTATAAATGAAGTATAAACAAACTATAAATCAATATTATTCTGTGTAAAATAATAGTGTTCTGTGTCAAAGGTACTTGTCTTTTTTGAGCTAACGTTGCCATTTTCACATTATCAGTAAAGGAACTATTTCTCACTTGAAGTGTAGTTGACCAACTACCAACTTCTCACAGAATGTTTAGAATATTTCTTCCAGCAAGGCAGCACGTATGGCAACCACTCCCCAAATATTGCATGCAA
>NC_140174.1:60100559-60163059 GCF_963971535.1 Notolepis coatsorum | reverse complement strand
AGCACGTTAAGTCACAGACTCATACCCCCCCGACACTCAACTAACCGCCTTGGCCAGTCCTTCATACCAGCGGCCATCAGCTTCCACAACAGTGGGCAGGGACCGCTGCCAGACATTCAACTACTATAGGTACTTTATTGATCCCCTTGGGGAAATTCCAGTGACGTACACATACAGCTCATCGTCTCATTAACAACATCATATCACAATCATTACATTTTTACAGTAACAACGGCACAACATAAATTCAAACAGGCATGTACATTTGTTGACACATGTCGACTACAGAATGCCTGAGACACCATATGCGATTGTCGGCTGCAGCAACACCGGGGTGTCGTTGCGCCAGGCGGGAGGGAGGGAGGAAAGATTGTCAACGGGAGGGGCAGGGATTTGGGGGATAGGACTTTGGTCATGAGACAGTCTTAGGCTCCCCCCTCCAGCACGCATACCCCTAAAACAGGGGTTCCCAAAGTCGGGGTCGCGACCCGCCAGATGATTTAATTTTTTTTTGCAGTCAGGCCACAGAACTTAGAAGCAGGCCAGGACGCGTGAATACTTTGGGCAGCCGAAGAGTGCTTCTGCGTTTGAGTTTTGCGCTCTGATTGGCCAGGTCATGTGACATGTGCGCCAATCGTGGGACAGCAAGTTCTGCGCCTATTTCCGGGTCTAACAGCCTGCAAACTACCTGCCGTTCTATCGCCATGCTCTAAGACAGGGGTGGGCAATTATTTTTCCCAGGGGGCCGAATGAGCAACTGAAAATATGTTGGAGGGCCGGGCCAAAATTCCAAACTCAATTATGCATAATATACATTTTATTTCTATATAAAAGGGAGTAAATGGCATTGTTTTGACCCCTGGTAAGAGTGTATGTTATTATTTGGCAATTAAAAGGTGAGGTTAGCTTTCAAAAATATCATTTATTCAAATAGAATTTATTTCCAAAATGATAAACAAAATGTGAAACATTAATAACAAAGGGCATTTTGAGTTTCATATACTATTGAAACAAGGATTGTCTTAGCTTTCTAAAGACATCACATCATCTTATAGCAAAAATAAACAAGACATGTCACTGAACTGTGTAAAGAAAAGTGTCCCAGTTTTGTAGCCTTTTTTACTTTAATTTTCAATCTGACATTACAAAAAAACTGAAAATCCATCAAAATCAGTGTTGTTGCTAATCATACATCTTTGTAACAAGAAATGTCCTGGTGGGGGACCCCCAGACCCCCTGCTTAAAAAGTGGCCTGACTGGGGCTATATTTTGCACTATATTTCCTGGCCTGAATGATTTCCCCAGTCCGGCCCTGGTTAAAAGCCTCCAATGCTTATTAGTGTGTGTGCGTTTGAACGTGTGCATGTTTCAACCATACATTTCCATTTATAAAAAAAATATATAATACATTTTTATTTTTTATTTTTTACCTCCTATAATAGTGGGGGTCGCGGCTCTCTGACCCCGTTATTTTTGGGTCGCGGCCTGAAACGTTTGGGAACCCCTGCCCTAAAATACCCCAAAATACCCCAAAGTACCCTAAAATACCCCAAAATACCCCAAAGTATACCCCAAAATACCCCAAAGTACCAGAAAATACCCTAAAGTACCCCAAAATACCCCAAAGTACCAGAAAATACCCCAAAATACCCCAAAGTACCCCAAAATACCCCAAAGTATACCCCAAAATACCCCAAAGTACCCCAAAATACCCCAAAGTATACCCCAAAATACCCCAAAGTACCCCAAAATACCCCAAAGTATACCCCAAAATACCCCACAGTACCCCAAAATACCCCAAAGTACCCCAACATATCCCAAAATACCCCAAAGTGCCTGGAAATATACCAAAGTACCACAAAATACCTAAAATGAAAAACTAAAATGTGCACATTTTGTGTAATAGTGTAATAGTGTGTAATAGTGTAATAGTGTGTAATAGTGTAATAGTGTGTAATAGTGTATTAGTGTAATAGTGTGTAATAGTGTAATAGTGTGTAATAGTGTAATAGTGTAATAGTGTGTAATAGTGTGTAATAGTGTAATAGTGTGTAATAGTGTAATAGTGTGTAATTATGTAATAGTGTGCTAGTGTAATAGTGTAATAGTGTGTAATAGTGTGTAATAGTCTAATAGTGAGCTAGTGTAATAGTGTGTAATAGTGTAATAGTGTAATAGTGTGTAATAGTGTAACAGTGTAATAGTGTGTAATAGTGTAATAGTGTGTAATAGTGTAATAGTGTGTAATAGTGTAATAGTGTGTAATAGTGTAATAGTGTAATAGTGTAATAGTGTGTAATAGTGTGTAATAGTGTAATAGTGTGCTAGTGTAATAGTTTAATAGTGTGTAATAGTGTAATAGTGTAATAGTGTGTAATAGTGTAATAGTGTGTAATAGTGTAATAGTGTAATAGTGTAATAGTGTGTAATAGTGTAATAGTGTGCTAGTGTAATAGTGTAATAGTGTAATAGTGTGTAATAGTGTGTAATAGTGTAATAGTGTGTAATAGTGTAATAGTGTGTAATAGTGTGCTAGTGTAATAGTGCAATAGTGTAATAGTGTGTAATAGTGTAATAGTGTAATAGTGTGTAATAGTGTAATAGTATAATAGTGTGTAATAGTGTGTAATAGTGTAATAGTGTGTAATAGTGTAATAGTGTGTAATAGTGTAATAGTGTAATAGTGTGTAATAGTGTAATAGTGTAATAGTGTGTAATAGTGTAATAGTGTAATAGTGTGTAATAGTGTAATAGTGTGCTAGTGTAATAGTGTAATAGTGTGTAATAGTGTAATAGTGTGTAATAGTGTGTAATAGTGTGTAATAGTGTAATAGTGTGTAATAGTGTAATAGTGTGTAATAGTGTGCTGCCTTAAAGGCCGGAGTCCGGTGTCCAGCCGGAGGGGCCCTTCCCGGGGCCGGCGGGGCACGGACACCGGACACCAGGCCCCCCCCTATGTGTGTGTGTGTGGACGGAGGATCTGCAAATACACACACGCGAGAGAGAGAGAGAGAGAGAGAGAGAGGAGAGAGAGTGATGACACAGAGGTCAGGGAGCCATTACGAACAGGGGGCGAATATACACAGTACAGAGTACACAGTACAGAGTTGTACAGAGTATACACAGTACAGAGTACAGAGTAGACACAGTACAGAGTACAGAGTATACACAGTATAGAGTATACACAGAGTACACAATACACACAGTACAGAGTATACGCAGTACAGAGTACACAGAGTACAGAGTACACAGTACAGAGTATACACAGTACATAGTACAGAGTATACACAGTACAGAGTACAGAGTACACACAGTACAGAGTATACACAGTACAGAGTATACACAGTACAGAGTACACACAGTACACAGCTCAGCGTTCAACACCATAGTCCCCACCAGACTGGTGGACAAGCTGATCGAGCTAGGTCTGAGCTCCGCCCTGAGCGCCTGGGTACTGGACTTTCTGAGCGAAAGACCCCAGGCGGTCAGGGTGGGGGGTCAGACCTCCAACACCATCACCCTGAGCATCGGGTCCCCCCAGGGCTGTGTTCTGAGCCCCCTGCTGTACTCACTCTACACACACGACTGTGTGGCCAAGTTCAGCTCCAACTCCATAGTGAAGTTTGCAGATGACACGGTGGTGGTGGGGCTGATCTCGGACAACGACGAGAAGGCCTACCGGGAGGAGGTTGAGGTACTGGAACGCTGGTGCCAGGACAACAGCCTGCTCCTAAACATTGGTAAAACCAAGGAGCTGATCGTGGATTATAGGAGAGGACAGCAGGAGACGCACACACCACTGATGATTAACGGGGCTACCGTGGACAGGGTGAGCAGCTTCAAGTACCTGGGGGTCCACATCTCAAAGGACCTGACATGGTCAACACACATAGACACAGTAGTAAAGAAGGCGAAACAGCGTCTCTACCACCTGAGACAGTTAAGGAAGTTCAGAGTATCGGGAAAGATACTCCAGTCCTTCTACTCAGGAGCTGTAGAGAGCATCCTGACCGGAAACATCACTGCCTGGTATGGAAACAGCACGGCACAGGACAAGAAGGCCCCACAGAGAGTGGTGCGCTCAGCCGAGCGTACCACGGGTATTGCACTACCCCCCCTGCAGGTTCTATACAACAAGAGGTGCAAATCCAGAGCCTGCAGGATAATGAAAGACCCTCACCACCCCAATAACAGCCTGTTTCAGCTGCTGAGGTCAGGCAGACGCCTGCGAACCCCAGCTACTAGGACAGAGTGGCTTAGGCTCAGCTTCTTCCCCCAGGCCATCAGAGCCATGAACAATGAACATTGAGTGCTCAGAACATTGAACTGTCCACACACAAGCACACACGAACACACACACGACACGCACACTGTGCACGCTCACACACGAGCAGCCACTTAACACTTTAACATGAGCGGGCACACACTCATGTCGCACACACGCACACTTATGGCCAAAGGAAAGGACACTTTAAATTAGAATAACAGGAACAGTGTATTGCACTACCAAAGCTAACTAGCATGTCCCATATGCTCTGTAAATAACTATGTACAGATACAGAGATGTCACTCCATGTTACCTGCTACCTGTTACTGCACAATGTTGTTTTCTTCTTTTGATTCTATTATATGTACCACTGTATTGCACATCGTTGCGGGCAAGACCACCCGCATTTCATTGTATACCTGTATGCCGTGACAATTAAAACTCTTGACTTGACTTGACTAGTGTGTAATAGTGTGTAATAGTGTAATAGTGTGCTAGTGTAATAGTGTAATAGTGTAATAGTGTGCTAGTGTAATAGTGTCCTAGTGTAATAGTGTAATGGTGTAATAGTTTGTTGTAGAGACTTGCGGGTTGTGCCATTGTACTCAGTAGGGATGTCCTCTTTCATCGGTCTATGTTGACCATGCCCATAGTTTGGCTCCTCCCCCTTTGTGTATCTTTTTAACCGTTTGTCGTAGAGACTTGTGGGTTGTGTCATTGCACTCAGTAGGGATATCCTCTTTGTGATGGTGCATCACAGTCACGAAAGGGGCTAAAATCCTTCCGTGAGGGAGGAGCATCCAGCTACAGCCCGGCAGATCATACTGGGCTTCTCCCACAGCCACACTCTCAGACCCCACACTCTCAGACCCCACGCTTTCAGGCCCCTCTCTCCCAATGGCTGATTTGGGTCATGAGACCGTCACAGGCCCGCTCAGCAGCGCCACCCACCCAATGGCTGAATTTCCAATGGCTGAATTGGAGTATTGCACTGTGCGGGATTGATTGATTGATTGATTGAAAACTTTATTAACAGATTGCAGAATGGGTACAGTACAGTACAGCTCAATACACACAATTGTTAATGGGATGCAGACCAGAGAAAGACCTCAATGCAGTACTGTTACATTTGTGACATACAGTAAATATATACAAGGGGGAGGGAACTGTACATTTATGATGAATTGAAAATGGGGGACCCTGATGTAAACAAGACGGAAGTCTTTCTCTGGTCTGCATCCCCTTAACAATTGTGTGTATTGAGCTGTACTGTACTGTACCCACATGGTACTACATGGTACTACAGGGTACTACATGGCACTATTACTACATGGTACTACATGGCACATGCAAATATGTGATGTAATGATCTGTATATGTTTTGTTAAATACCATACCATACCACATGGTACTACAGGGTACTACATGGTATACATGGCACTACAGGGTACTACATGGTACTACAGGGTCCTACATGGTACTACATGGTATACATGGCACTACAGGGTACTACATGGTACTACATGGTACTACATGGTCCTACATGGTACTACAGGGTACTACATGGTATACATGGCACTACAGGGTACTACATGGTACTACAGGGTACTACATGGCACTACATGGCACTACATGGTACTACATGGTACTAATAATAATAATAATAATGGATTGGATTTATATAGCGCTTTTCTCTGACTCAGAGCGCTTCACAGAGTCCATTATTCGTTCATACACAGTCATACCGGTGGTGGTAAGCTACAATTGCAGCCAGAGCTGCCCTGAGGCAGACTCACGGAAGCGTGGCGAATAATCATCGCCTACGGCCCCTCCGACCACCACCAACATTCATTCACATGCATACACATTCATACGAGGCAAGTAGGTTAAGTGTCTTGCCCAAGGACACAACGGCAATGGGATGGACATGGGCTTGAGCGGGATTCGAACCACCAACCATTCGATCATTGGACGCTCCGCTCTACCCCTGAGCCACGCCGCCCCATGTAGTACCCTGTAGTACCATGTAGGGTCCTACATGGTACTACATGGCACTACAGGGTACTACATGGTACTACAGGGTACTACAGGGTACTACATGGTATACATGGCACTACAGGGTACTACATGGTACTACAGGGTACTACATGGCACTACATGGTACTACATTGTACTACAGGGTCCTACATGGTACTACATTCATTCTATTAATTCAGTAATAGTCTATTTATGTATAGTGTATCGTACCGGCTACCGTTCTACAGTGACCAGCATCACCAACGTTTCCTCGTACCAGCTAGTGTGCTTATCCAGGCTGGGCAGCTTACCCTGGCGCCTTCACCCGAGGAGCCCTAGACGAGGACCGTGTGGACATGTACACTGGATAACCTACCGACGACTGCATAGCCCTTTTCGGCTGGATTATATTTGCTTTTGGTCCTGTAATTGATGGAGCGGAGAATCGCCTACACCCACAATTGTGTGGGATTTACCCTGTGAGGAGCCACGTCGAGCCCGCCTCTCAGAAGCCTGAGGCCGGCTAGCTTTCTTCCATGCGGAGCTGCATGCTACGGAGAACAGCTGTATTCGTCTGCGGATCAAGATATTATTGCACCGTCTCCTGTACTTGGAGTCTCTTTATCATCGTTGACCCAGACTCTACTACCGACAAATCCTCTCCCCTTGCTGGCTTACGACGGGAGGGACCCTACCAGTATCTCCCGCTATATTACCAGAGTACCATAGATATAATTCCTAAGATTCAGGTTGTATTATTATCTCCTGCGTAATATGAGAATGGACATACGTTATTGATTTGCCTACGCACATTCCTTTGCCTTATAAGCGCATCCAAAGTAAAGTATATTATGTACTATCATTGCTGCTAATAAATACTTAAATCCAGTTTTGTGTGGAACCGAGTCATTGTGGGAAGTGTTCATCATAAGATACCTGTGTACTGTATGGCCAGTAGTAATGTACATAAGACAGTAGTGGTTTAATGATACCATACTTATTAATACAGTCAGGGAATTGTACCCCTCAGTTACAATTGGTCCTTCGAGCCGGAGGGTAACTAGCGTAATATTAATATAGTGGTATTAATATTGACATGGCCAATGATGAACACTCCACAAAACGGTTCTCCTAAAATAGATCGCCCGCAGCGTAGACGGCAGACACCTCAGTACTTAGAGGATTACGTTGCCAGTATACTACCTAGCTTTCTACAGACGGTAAACGCGGAAAAAGTAGATAGTAAAATTATGTCCGACCCTACCGACCAGGCTACCCCGCCAGTAGAGACCCTAGTGGGTTCTAACGTAACTGACCAAGCTCACGTGGGGACCAGGAGGGACCTGACATGACTTTACCCCCCGCCAAGACCGAAGAAGTAGTCCCCGGAGAGCTCCAGGATAAAGAAAGCCCTCCAGGGATTGAGCCCGACCCACCACAAGAAGGGACACGCACCCCGGAGATGGATCTCCTCGATACGCCACAGGAGAACGGATCTCCAACGAGTACTACCAGGAGCAGATCACCTCAACCAGCGTCTTCCCCCAGCGAGGCGGCCAGCCTTGCAGCCTCAACCGAGCGCGATCGACTCCAAGCACAGACGCTTAGTGAGCGCGAACATTCTTCCATGGAAAGAGAACGCCTTCAAGCGCAGCAACGGAGTGACGAAGACCGCATACGCCTAGAGATTAGACGCCTCCAGACGGAAGAGAATATGGGAAGAGACCGTGCCGAAGCCCAGCGCGCCGCCGCCGAAGCCCAGCGCGCCGCTGCCGGTGCCCAAAGAGAAGCAGAGCGCGACCTCGCTCTCACCAAGCGCGAAGCCGAGTGCGACCGATTACAAGCGCAGATAATGGAGCAGCTGATTACCAGGGCAACCCCCCCTCCCTCCGCACGGGGCTCCAGGGCCTCGTCAAGACAAGGGTCAAGGGCACCCTCCCCTACCCGATCAAGCGACCCTGAGCCCGACCACCAGAGAGAGCCTATACCCCTCTCCGAACCCCTTCCCCGACCGGTCCAAGCGAGACCCAGCTACAGGGAAGAACCGGTCTATACCGCGGAGAGGCTAAATAGACGACTACAGGATCTAGATGACCTGCCAGAGGAAGAAGAAGAGGGAGAGGAGGAGAGTCAAGCCCAACAGCATCACAGTACTCCACAGGACCAGGAGGTCCAGTACAGCCCAGACTTTACCCCCGCGGCTCTGCGCTACAGACCCCCGACTCAATTCACGGGTGAGCTTGACGCACGACCAGCCTCGAGGAACAGCACCTGGGTACGCGGGCCTTGGTACCCAGCAGGTACCAGCCCACCACGACACGTAAGAGGAGACTCGCCTAGGAGGCCTCTCCTCCAACGCTCACCGATGTGCCAGCCATCCATGGCATCGTACCTTGGCACACCGACGTTCCCGGACTTCACACACGAGAACAGAGCACAGTACACAGAGTTACGAATGTGCTTAGAGACAATGATGTCCGATGTAGCTGATGAACCGTACAAATATGCTATCCTACTCAAGCACCTCAAGGTGCCCCGAGCGCACAATATAGCGCTGGCATATTCCACCTCTACTACCCCATACACCGCGGCTCTAGCAGCACTCGACCAAAGATATGGACGCATATGGGACTACGTAATACAAGAGATAAGGAATATTGACCGTCTACCCCCAGCCACAGACAATCGCTCACTAGATGACCTGTCTATCAAGGTACAATCCCTGGTAGGGATGCTGGGGGCGCAAAAGGAAAAGGGTATGTACGAACTGCACGCAAACTCTAATGTCGAGAGGATTTTAGAGAAGCTTCCGCCCGCCCGACAAGAGCGCTTCAGGCGGCAAAGAGACCACCGTGATCCTAACAGTCCCGAGCCATCCCTCCTAGACCTAGCCGACTTCCTGGCGAGAGAAGTCAACAGCCTACGGTTGGATACGTTTGTGCGGAGCACACCAAGCTCCAGAGAGGGACCTAGGAGAGCAAACGATGGCCGCAGACTGGTGACCGTCATGCACCAAGCAGAATCAGTACAGAGCAACAAGAACCACAGTACCCCCTCGATGAAAGAGAAGTGGAAGATGGTGTGCCCGTACTGCGAAAAGGAACACTGGCTGTCACACTGTGACACGTTCAAGAAGATGACCGCCGACGAGGTGAGTCAATGGACAAAGTCCAACCGACGCTGTTACCGATGTGCGCGCAGTCACATGGCAGCCGATTGCTGCCTAAAGAAGAGGTGTAGTCGGTGTGACGGAGCCCACTTGGACGTCCTACATGACCGTAACAGAAGAAAGCCTGCACCCTCAAGCAGTACAAAGGCTTATGTGTGTTAATGTACATTGACCCCGCCAGCAGCGGGGGCGCCCGGGTGCTCTTGAAGGTGGTCCGCGTAACATTGAGTTACCAAGACAAGGTCATGGACACCTACGCCGTCCTTGACGACGGGTCAGAGAAGACCCTTCTCCTCGCGTCCGCTGCGGCCCAGCTGGGGCTGCGGGGGAGCGAAGAAACGATGACGATTCGGACAATAAGAAGAGACCTAAAGACGATAAAGGGCGAGAATGTCTCCTTCACTATCGCAGCAAGCGGGCAGCCAGAGAGACGGTATAGGATCACTAACGCTTTCACCAGCCAAGACATAGGCCTGTCGCAGTACACCTACCCAATCGCCAAGCTGATGGATAAATATGTGCACCTGCGTCAACTACCTATACCGCTCATAGACGGTGCCACCCTGACCCTGCTGATAGGATCCGACCATGCACACCTCATCGTCCCGATGCACCGGGTCCACACAGGGCCCAGAGGCTGTCCTGCAGCAGTCGAGACCCGCCTAGGATGGACACTACAAGGCCCCCTCGCTAGGTCTCCTAACCGAACAGCAGCCACTAGCTGCCTCCACTCCAGAGTGACAGAAGAAGACACCACCCTCCTACAGCATGTTGAGAGGCTATGGACACTAGAGACAATGCCCTTTAAGAACGAAAAGTGTAACTGAGGGGTACAATTCCCTGACTGTATTACTAGATATGATACTTACTACCACTACCTTTGTACTTAATATTCGGCCACCCAGTACTCGGCATAAATATATTATGATGAACACTGTCACGTAGATGAAACGGATCCAACACAAATGTACGAATTAGAAATAGGTCTTTATTTCTACACAGCGATGGTGTGTAGAGCAAGCACTTAATCAAATCAATCACATTTATGAATGGGAATTAGTATGCACTTTTATGGCAAGAGTATTCGTCGGTATATCAATAGAGAATGTCCAATCTCTGAAGGCGCAGGTGGTACATATACGACCTGGAATAGTTTAAGGAATAACAGCAATGATACTTTAATGATTATAGACTGGACACACTAGGGGGGGTTAATCCGGTCGCTTGTAAGCCGACAGGAGTAGGAAGGGGGGGGGGGGTAGAATCCGGCTGCCTCATCCGGCCAAGGGTATCCCAGGTGAACCCACTGTAGTGCCGTTCAATGCGCCGGCGATCCTTGGACCACAGATGAAAGCAGGTGGACTCTTTGTGGGCCGGCGTCCTCCGGTCCACGGAGGAGAGACGTGAAGCGACCTCGTCTTGCAGAGCGTCTCCTCACCTTGCGTCCTCTCCAGGGGGGGGGGTTCCAACACACGGCAGTGTCGGGGGTCTTTATCCATGGAATAATCAATGTATACAAAGCATAATCCGTGCCTGGGAAGGCGGGCTGTCGTCGGTAGAATAATCCGGTATACAGGTCCACTCGCTCGTCGGCTCTGGGGCTCCTCGGGTGCAGCTTCACGTGGGGTCAACCACCCTGGATAAGCAGCCAGTTCTCTGCCCGAAACGATGGGGTACTGACTACGGTAGTATTCTCACCGCACGAAGCACTATATATTAACAGACTATTATTAGCTTAATAGACTACGTCCAACTCGACGATATAGTGCCAAATATGACTATTCAAATATTAATATACACGATGTCTCAATACCGATGGTAGGCGAACTTGGCCTTACTCCCACACGTGGCGTCGCGGGGAGGCTTTACATCTGTGACTCTATTGGAGGGTAAGAAACTGGACTGAAAAAGGAAGTCCTACTTTAGTAGCGCAGTATATATACGCACTATGAACAAATAGTCCCATTAGTGGTGCGGTAGCCAGATTCCTACGCGGAACTAGGACTTGTTCGTACATGTTGAGCGGTACGTTTGAACTGGGTCTGAGGGGTATGGCAGCCTGGCACCAAGGTCTCGACCAATAGTAGAATGGAGACTATTATGGGATGTTCAGTAGGCTAGAATGGATATTCAATGCATATTGTACAAGGAATATACAAGGGATATCAGGGAATATTAGAGAATATACAAATACAATTAAATATATATATATAAATAAATATATATATTCGGTTTAATCTGGCCCTTCACAACAGCCACCCCCTGATTGGTCCCAGACCTAATCAGTTAAACAGAGACAGATTAATCGCGTTGTCTATTTACACATAAGGGTTTGCTGTAGGGGTCAGTCAACTTCACAAAGTCATAGGGTTATAGGGTCATGGTCATCATCGATTGTGTCTGGGAGTCGGGGCAGTTCTATGAGCCTCGCCACGGGACGGGTGTAAGTGCGACCCTGGACGAGCACTTCAGCTGCTCGGACCTTGCCGTCGGCACCGGTGATCACTTTGCTTACGCGGCCGGCCGGCCACATAGCTCTGGGCAGTGATTGATCAATAATCATGACGACTGTTCCTTCTGTCAAATTGTCTCTCTCCTTTACCCACTTCTGGCGGGTCTGTAGAGACGGTAGGTAGTGCAGTAGGAAACTGCTCCAAAACTTGTCGGCTAATACTTGGCTGTACCTCCACATTCGTCGGCCGTTCGCTTCTTCAGGCCGGTACATTGTCTGGGGTAACGCGGGATCTAGCCGCCCCATCAGGAGTGTGTTGGGGTCTGCGGAGATAACAGTGCTCAATCCACAGAACACAGGCTTCTTATTCTCAGCCTCCTCCTGACTGGCTTCCCTCGGGATAGGCGTGGGCCACTCTCCTTCCGGGAGCTTTAGGAATGCTGGGCCGTCACTGTAGACATTGCGACGGGTGAGGTCATCCAGGGGCATCCCCCGGGTGATGACGTCAGCTGGGTTCTGTTTTGTATCAACGTAGCGCCACTCTGTTTCTCCGGTTAACTCTTCGGTTAAGTCTTGAATCTCGGTGACTCTGACTCCCACGAAGACTTTGTACTTGCATGAGTCCGATTTGATCCAGGCGAGTACTGTCGTGGAATCTGACCACAGGATTGTTCTAGACACCGGTATGGTGAGCTCACGTTGGATGAGCGTGGCTAGGTGCGCTCCGGCTAGGGCTGCGCAGAGCTCTAGACGTGGGATAGATTGTTGCTTGCGTGGGGCTATTCTCGAGCGGGCGAGGACAAATGCTGTGTAGATCTCTCCCCCCCTTTCTTGGGCCCGCAAGTAGGCTACTGATCCGTATGCGACCTCTGAGGCGTCACTGAAGACGTGTAAGTCCATTTTACATGTCTCTGGCCTCACCGTGGGTGGGAAGTAGCTTCGGCGCATATTAACGCCTGGGAGTGAGTGGAGCTCCATCTCCCACTCTCTCCAGGTGGATGCAAGGTGTGCGGGAATGGGGTCGTCCCAGCCCTGGTCCTTGTCCCACAATGCTCGTACAATCATTTTTGCCCTGGTGGTGTACGGTAGAATACATCCTAGCGGGTCATATTGTCGGGCGAGTGTTGTGTACACACTCCGTCTGGTGGTCGGCGCCGCCGCCGGCCTTCCCTGCTCCGTAGTCAGGGGCTTGTGTCTGTAGTGAAGCGAATCTGTTTTGAATCGCCACACCAATCCCAGGGTCATCTCCTGGGCTTCTCCCGGGATTGTAGCCATCCAGGTCTCGCTGCTGGCTGCCTTGTCCTCGGAGGAGAGGCTGCGCAGTACTTGCGGATCGCTGCTGGCCCACTGCCTGAGATCAAAGCCGCCTTTGATCAATGAGGCGCGGAGTTTAATCAGGAGAGCCTCGGCTTCTTCCTGGGTTGAAAGGCTTTGTAGACAGTTGTCTACGTAGAAGCTGTTCTTTACGCTGTGTCGGACCTCTTCGTCCGCTGCTGGGTCCTCTGCTACATGTTTCTGTAGTGCAAATGTAGCACAGCAGGGGCTGCACGTCGTTCCGAAGGGGAGGACTTCCCATTGGTAGATGGCTGGGTGCTCATCTCCTGGCTTCTCTCTCCATAGGAACCGTAACAGGGGCTTGTCCTCCTCTACTAATCTCACCTGCAGGAACATTCCTTTAATGTCCCCGCTGATGGCCACCTTTTCCTGGCGGAAGCGGAGTAGAACGCCGAGTAGGGAGGGGCCGAGTGTGGGACCGGGCAGTAACTCTTTATTCAGATTTTGGGATCCGATCTGGTAGCTGCAGTTAAATACTATGCGGTCTTTACCGTTGTGATGGACCTTGTGGTGAGGCACGTACCACGATTCAGTGGTCTGGTCAGCCTCTTTAATGTCCATCTTTGTGACGTGTCCCGCTGTGATGAGCTTCTCAATCTCAGCGCGGTATACACTCTCTTGGGCGGGGTTCTTGGCTAAGCGCCGCTCCGTGTTCAGCAGGTACCGTTCTGTGGCGTCTGTCTTGGCGTGGAAAGTAGGCATTCCTTCTCGCCGCAGGAGTGGCGTGGCGTATCTCAACACGCCGTTGACCGGGACTCTCTTGGTCCCTGTCTCGAGGAGGTGAATGGCGTAAATATCATCTTTAGAGCGAATGTCTTTCTTTCCGTTCTTAAAGGGCATTTGTTCCAAGGTCCATAACCGCTCTACGTGTTGCAGGAGTGCGGTTTCTCCCTCCGTGACTCGGGAGTGGAGACATCTAGTGGCTGTACTTCGGTTGAGAGATTTGGCGAGCGGGCCTTGGAGAGTCCATCCCAAACGGGTCTCGACTGCTGCAGGACAGCCTCGGGGTCCGGTATGAACCCGGTCTATCGGGACAATGAGGTCTGCATGGTCGGAGCCTATCAACAGGGTCGGCATAGCATTGTCTATGAGCGGGATCGGTAACTTGCGCAGATGTACATATTTCTCCATCAGCTTGGCGACGGGGTATGTGTACCGCGACAGTCCTATTTCTTGGCTGGTGAAAGCGTCTGCAATCTGGTACCGTCGCTCAGGCTGGCCGCTTGCTGCGATAGAGAATGAGACATTCTCGCCCTTTATCGTCTTCAAATCTCGTCTTATTGTCCGAATTGTCATTTGGGTTTCGCTTCCCCGCAGCCCTAGCTGGGCCGCAGCGGAGGCGAGCAGAAGGGTCTTCTCTGACCCGTCATCGAGGACGGCGTAAGTGTCCAGGACTTTATTCTGGTAGCTTAGTGTCACACGCACTACTTTTAGGAGTACTCGGGCTCCACTGCTGCTGGCGGGATCGATGTACATGACGCTCGCTTTGCTGCTGGATGGTGCGGGTGAAGGGCGCCGTCTGTTACTGTCGTGAAGTATGTCCAGATGGGCTCCATCGCACTTGGTGCACCTTTTCTTTAAGCGGCATTTGGCTGCCATGTGTGAGCGCGCACAGCGAAAACAGCGCTTGTTGGACTTTATCCATTGACTTGCTTCCTCCGCGCTCAGCTTGGGGAAGGAGTCACATTGCGCTAGCCAGTGTTCTTTCTCACAGTAGGGGCACACTATCTTCCACTTCTCCGTTCTGGAGGGGGTACTGTGGCTCCTGCTGCTCGGTACTGACTCCGATTGGTGCATCACAGTCACCGATCTTCTTCCATCATTTAGTCGTCTGGTTCCTTCTCTGGAGCCAGGGGTGCTCCGTCCGAATGTATCTAGCCGTAGGCTGCTGACTTCTCTCGCCAGGAAGTCTGCTAGATCGAGGAGGTTTGGTTCGGGGCCATTCGGGTCTCGGTGGTCTCTCTGTCGCCTAAAACGCTCCTGTCGAGCGGGCGGCAGCTTCTCCAAGATCCTTTCCACATTTGAGTTGGCGTAAAGTTCATGCCTCCCCTTCTCTCTCTGCGCTCCCAACATCCCTACCAGGGACTGCACTCTGATGGACAGGTCGTCCAGTGCTCGATTGTCTATTGCTGGGGGTAAGCGGTCGATGTGTCGGATCTCCTGGATCACGTAATCCCATATGCGCCCATACCTCTGGTCCAATGCTACCAGCGCTGCTGTGTATGGGGTGGTGGAAGTCGCGTAGGCGAGCGCTATATTATGTGCGCGGGGTACCTTTAAGTGCTTCAGTAGGATGGCGTATTTATGGCGTTCATCCAATACATCCACCAACATGGTCTCCAGACACATGCGGAGTTCTGTATACTGGGCCCGGTTCTCTTGGGTGAAGTCGGGTACCATAGGCGTGCCAATGTATGACGCTGACTGTGGATACATCGGCGAGCGTTGGGGGAGAGGCCTCCTAGGCGAGTCTCCTCCCGCTCCTTGGTATGGGCTGGTACCGGCAGTGTACCATGGCCCGCTTGTCCAGGTGCTGTTCCTTGGTGCGGGTCGTGCGTCGTGCTCACCCGTGTATAAAGTCGGGGGTCTGTAGCGCAGCTCCGCGGGAGTATAGCCTGGGCTGTACCGGACCTCCTGGTCCGGTAGAGTACTGTGCTGTCGTCGGGCGTGGTTCTCCTCCTCTTCCTCTTCGTCTTCAGTTAGGTCATCCAGTGCTTGTAGTCTCTGGTTTAGCCTCTCCACAGGATATGCTGCTCCTTCCCGGTTGCTAGGTCTCGCTTGGACCGGTGGGGGGAGGTGGTCTGTGGGGGGTATAGACCTCGTCTGTTGGTCAAGTTCAGGGTTGTTTACTCGGCTAGGGGATGCCGCCCTGGAGGTGTGTCTAGACGAGTTCCTGGAGCCTCTGGCGGAGGGAGAGGGTGTTGTCCGTCTGATCAGCTGTTCTATTAGTTGCGCTTGCTGTCTGTCGCGCTCTGCGTCCCGTAGAGCACCAGCAGCTGCTCGCTGGCTGTCTGCTCGGTCTCGGGCCACATTCTCTTCTCTCTGAATGCGTCTTATTTCTAGACGTATATGCTCTTCTTCGCTCCGCTGCTGGATCTGCAGTCGGTCGCGTTCAGCAGCGGCGTTCAGGCTGATGAGGAAGGCCTGCTGTAGGGTCCTCTCTGCCTCGCTGGGAGAAGGCGGTTGTATAGGGGAGCCTTCCCTCGGGGTACTCCTTGCGGAGCCTTGGAGCTCTATCTCCACGGTGCTCTCCCCGTCTTCTTCCGTGCCGAGTTCTCTCTCGGTAGCGTTGTATTCCTCCCGGGACTCATCGGGGACTACTTCTTCAGTACTGGCGGGGTGTGAAGTCATGTCTGGTTCCCACTGGTCCCCACCGTGAACTTGGTCAGTTACATTAGAACCCGTAGGGGCCTCTATGGTCGGGGTAGTCTGGGCGTTGGGGTTAGACATACTTTTACTTTCTAGTTTTACCGCGTTTACTGT
Organism: Notolepis coatsorum; assembly: GCF_963971535.1. Taxonomy (NCBI): domain Eukaryota; kingdom Metazoa; phylum Chordata; class Actinopteri; order Aulopiformes; family Paralepididae; genus Notolepis; species Notolepis coatsorum. The sequence continues at coordinate 60,146,337 of NC_140174.1, read as the reverse complement.
TAGTAGAAGACTAGGTTGTTGACTGACAGCGTAAGCCTCTAAGTACTGAGGGAGCCGTCGTTCGCGCTGCGGGCGTTGGTTAGGAGGATCGTTTCGTGGAGTGTTCATCATAGGCCATTTCAATATTAATAACACTATATTAATATTACACTAATTACCCTCCGGCTCGAAGGACCAATTGTAACTGAGGGGTACAATTCCCTGACTGTATTACTAGATATGATACTTACTACCACTACCTTTGTACTTAATATTCGGCCACCCAGTACTCGGCATAAATATATTATGATGAACACTGTCACGTAGATGAAACGGATCCAACACAAATGTACGAATTCGAAATAGGTCTTTATTTCTACACAGCGATGGTGTGTAGAGCAAGCACTTAATCAAATCAATCACATTTATGAATGGGAATTAGTATGCACTTTTATGGCAAGAGTATTCGTCGGTATATCAATAGAGAATGTCCAATCTCTGAAGGCGCAGGTGGTACATATACGACCTGGAATAGTTTAAGGAATAACAGCAATGATACTTTAATGATTATAGACTGGACACACTAGGGGGGGTTAATCCGGTCGCTTGTAAGCCGACAGGAGTAGGAAGGGGGGGGGGGTAGAATCCGGCTGCCTCATCCGGCCAAGGGTATCCCAGGTGAACCCACTGTAGTGCCGTTCAATGCGCCGGCGATCCTTGGACCACAGATGAAAGCAGGTGGACTCTTTGTGGGCCGGCGTCCTCCGGTCCACGGAGGAGAGACGTGAAGCGACCTCGTCTTGCAGAGCGTCTCCTCACCTTGCGTCCTCTCCAGGGGGGGGGGTTCCAACACACGGCAGTGTCGGGGGTCTTTATCCATGGAATAATCAATGTATACAAAGCATAATCCGTGCCTGGGAAGGCGGGCTGTCGTCGGTAGAATAATCCGGTATACAGGTCCACTCGCTCGTCGGCTCTGGGGCTCCTCGGGTGCAGCTTCACGTGGGGTCAACCACCCTGGATAAGCAGCCAGTTCTCTGCCCGAAACGATGGGGTACTGACTACGGTAGTATTCTCACCGCACGAAGCACTATATATTAACAGACTATTATTAGCTTAATAGACTACGTCCAACTCGACGATATAGTGCCAAATATGACTATTCAAATATTAATATACACGATGTCTCAATACCGATGGTAGGCGAACTTGGCCTTACTCCCACACGTGGCGTCGCGGGGAGGCTTTACGTCTGTGACTCTATTGGAGGGTAAGAAACTGGACTGAAAAAGGAAGTCCTACTTTAGTAGCGCAGTATATATACGCACTATGAACAAATAGTCCCATTAGTGGTGCGGTAGCCAGATTCCTACGCGGAACTAGGACTTGTTCGTACATGTTGAGCGGTACGTTTGAACTGGGTCTGAGGGGTATGGCAGCCTGGCACCAAGGTCTCGACCAATAGTAGAATGGAGACTATTATGGGATGTTCAGTAGGCTAGAATGGATATTCAATGCATATTGTACAAGGAATATACAAGGGATATCAGGGAATATTAGAGAATATACAAATACAATTAAATATATATATATAAATAAATATATATATTCGGTTTAATCTGGCCCTTCACAACAAAAAGAAAGACATTCGTTCCAAGGAAGACATTTATGCTATAGCCCTCCTCGAGCGGGGGACAAAGAGAGTCAAAGTCAACGGAGTGATGAGATACGCAACTCCACTCCTGAGGCGAGAGGGTATGCCTACCTTCCACGCCCCAAAAGAAGCGACGGAGCGGTATCTATTGAACACAGAGCGGCGCCTAGCCAAAGACCCCGCTCAAGAGACTGTGTACCGCGCTGAGATTGACAAGCTAATCACAGCGGGACACATAAAGAAAATTGACATTAAAGAGGCCGATCAGACGACCGAATCATGGTACGTGCCGCACCACAAAGTCCACCATAACGGCAAGGATCGTATTGTGTTCAACTGCAGCTACCAGATCGGATCACAAAATCTGAATAAAGAGCTCTTGCCCGGCCCAACACTCGGCCCCTCTCTACTAGGCGTGTTACTACGTTTCCGCCAAGACAAGGTGGCCATCAGCGGCGACATCAAAGGGATGTTCCTGCAGGTGCGACTAGTGGAGGAGGACAAGCCCCTGCTGCGGTTCCTATGGAGAGAGAGGATCGGGGACGAGCAACCAGCCATCTATCAATGGGAAGTCCTCCCTTTCGGAACCACATGCAGCCCATGCTGTGCTACGTTTGCACTGCAAAAACACGTCGCAGAGGACCCAGCAGCTGATGAAGAGGTCCGACAAAGTGTAGGAAATAGTTTCTACGTGGACAACTGTCTGCAAAGCGTCTCGACGCCAGAAGAAGCCGAGGCCCTCCTACTCAAGCTCCACGCCTCCCTGATCAAAGGCGGCTTTGATCTCCGGCAGTGGGCCAGCAGCGACCCTCAAGTATTGCGCAGCCTCTCCCCAGAGGACAAGGCAGCAAGCAGCGAGACCTGGATGGCGACCATCCCAGGAGAAGCCCAAGAAATGACATTAGGACTAGTCTGGCGCTTCAAAACAGACTCGCTCCATTATAAACACACACCCCTGACCAAGGAGCAGGGAAGGTCGACTGCACTACCGACCACAAGACGGAGTGTATACAGAACACTCGCCAGACAATATGACCCGTTGGGATGTATTCTACCTTACACCACCAGGGCAAAGATGATTGTAAGAGCGTTATGGGACAAGGACCAGGGCTGGGACGACCCCATACCCGAACACCTTGCCTCCACATGGAGAGAGTGGGAGACAGAACTCAGCTCACTCCCAGGTGTCAACATACGCCGCAGCTACTTCCCACCCACAGTGAGGCCGGAGACGTGCCAGATGGACCTGCACGTCTTCAGCGACGCCTCCGAAGTAGCCTACGGTTCGGTGGCCTACTTGCGTGCCCGAGAGGAGGGAGGAGAAATACATACTGCTTTCATCCTGGCTCGCTCAAGAATAGCCCCCCGCAAGCAACAATCTATCCCGCGTCTAGAGCTCTGCGCAGCCCTAGCAGGAGCGCAACTCGCCACGTTAATCCAACGTGAACTCACCATCCCAGTGCAAAGAACAATCTTGTGGTCAGACTCCACGACCGTACTCACATGGATCCAGTCTGATTCGTGTAGATACAAGGTCTTCGTGGGAGTCAGAATCACAGAGATCCAAGATTTAACAGAAGCAGCAAGCTGGAGGTATGTGGACACAAAACACAACCCAGCTGTCGTCATCACCCGGGGAATGTCCCTGGATGACCTCACCCGTCACAATCTATATAGTGACGGGCCAGAGTTCCTCAAGCTCCCGGAAGAAGAGTGGCCTACACCCACCCCACGGGAGGCGAGTGAAGAGGAGGCAGAGAACAAGAAATCTATGTTCTGTGGGTTGACACACACACTCGTCCCCACAGACCCCAACATAGACGACTGCCTCACCCTTGAGAGTGCGCAGTTAAAGACATTCCTGTGGCACCACCCAGAGGTTCAGCCCACTACTGACATTACTGCAGCTAACTACGAAGAAGCAGAACTTCTTCTGCTACAGCGAGCCCAGAGAGACTCGTTCCCCGACGAGCTAGACTGTCTACAGGGAGCAAAGCCCGTCCCGTCAGACAGCAGATTGCTCCACCTAGCCCCTGAGAGCGACGCCCATAATCTCATCAGAGTGGGTGGTCGTCTGAGGAGAGCTCCAGACTTACCGGATGACGTCAAGTACCCGATAGTCTTAAACAGCCGACACAAGGTCACAGAGCTTATCATAAAGAAATACGACGAGGACGTGCATCACGCCGGGGCAGAGAGAGTCTTCGCGGAGATCAGACGTCGTTATTGGATACTGCAAGGGAGAGAAGCAGTACGACGTTTCCAGCGGACTTGTCTAGACTGTCGTAAATGGCGAGCACAGCCCAGTATACCCCGGATGGCTGACCTACCCCCCTGTCACCTCCGACTCGGCGACAAGCCTTTTCACTCCACCGGTATGGACTGTTTCGGCCCGCTGTATGTAAAGAAAGGAAGAGGAACCGAGAAGCGGTGGGGTATTGTATTCAAATGCATGACCACCCGAGCAATACACATAGACCTCCTTCCAACCATGAGCACAGACTCATTCCTTATGGCCTTCCGAAGATTCACATCGCGGAAAGGGAAACCGTCTATATTATTGTCCGATCACGGGACAAACTTCAAAGGCGGAGAAAGAGAGCTGAGAGAGAGCTTCCAAGCTATGGGCCCAGAACTTAAGACCCACCTCGCTCCATACCAGATTGATTTCCAGTTTAATCCCCCGAATGCACCTCACTTCGGTGGAACTTGGGAACGAGAAGTACGTTCAATAAAGACAGCCCTGTACGCCGTGCTTGGGGCCCAGACCGTGGCGGAAGAAGTCCTAACGACAGTCCTCACGGAGATCGAGGGAGTATTGAACTCAAAGCCCCTCGGTTACGTCTCAAGTGATGTAGCAGATGTCGACCCAGTCACCCCCAACACTCTCTTGATGGGGCGGCTGGACCCCGCGCTACCACAGACAGTGTACAGGCCTGAAGAAGCGAACGGCCGAAGAATGTGGAGGTACAGTCAAGTATTGGTTGACAAGTTTTGGAACAGTTTCCTACTCCACTATCTACTGTCTCTACAGACCCGCCAGAAATGGGTGAAAGAAAGAGACAATTTGACAGAAGGAACAGTCGTCATGATTATCGACCAGTCACTACCCCGAGCTATGTGGCCGGCCGGCCGCGTAAGCAAAGTGATCACCGGTACCGACGGAAAGGTCAGAGCGGCAGAAGTGCTCGTCCAAGGGCGGATATACACCCGGCCCGTGGCGAGGCTAATAGAGTTGCCAAGGCTCCCCGACACTATTGATGACGACCATGACCCCCTGACTTTGTGAACTGCCCTACCCTCACAACAGACATTGAGTAGTGGACAGTGCGGTTAATCTGTCTCTGCTTATCTAATTAGGTGGGACTAATTAGGAGGCGGCTGTTACGAAGGATCAGATTAAACCGAATATATATATTTATTGATTGATATATATTGCATAATATTTGTATATCGTTTGATATCCCTTGTGTATTCCTTGTACATATACACGGAATATCCCTTTAGCCTAGTACAGACCATAATATTTCGTTCTCCTATTGGACAGCGGTCCACCAGGCGCCACTGCCATACCTCCAGGGTCTGGTTCAAAGTCACCGCCAAGGACTTGCCTGGACATGAACGGTTCTGCGCAAGGATATGAGACAGGAATAAAGCTGGTACTAGTTTGTTCACCTAACGTATAAATACGGCGCAGGTGAATACAGAAGTAGAGTTACCCAATAAGTTGAAGCCTCACCCACGATACAACGAGCGGTGAAGTATGGCCTATTTGGCCCCAAATAGAGCATTGAGACCGCGTGCGAATTAATAACTGAAGTATCAGAGTTTAACGCTGTACCGTCGAGTTCGACCTATTCTATTAAGTCAGTAATAGTCTATTTATGTATAGTGTATCGTGCGGCTACCGTTCTACAGTGACCAGCATCACCAACGTTTCCTCGTACCAGCTAGTGTGCTTATCCAGGCTGGGCTGCTTACCCTGGCGCTTTCACCCGAGGGGGCCTAGACGAGGACCGTGTGGATCATGTACACTGGATAACCTACCGACGACTGCATAGCCGTTTTCGGCTGGATTATATTTGCTTTTGGTCCTGTAATTGATGGAGCGGAGAATCGCCTACACCCACAATTGTGTGGGATTTACCCTGTGAGGAGCCACGTCGAGCCCGCCTCTCAGAAGCCTGAGGCCGGCTAGCTTTCTTCCATGCGGAGCTGCATGCTACGGAGAACAGCTGTATTCGTCTGCGGATCAAGATATTATTGCACCGTCTCCTGTACTTGGAGTCTCTTTATCATCGTTGACCCAGACTCTACTACCGACAAATCCTCTCCCCTTGCTGGCTTACGACCGGAGGGACCCTACCAGTATCTCCCGCTATATTACCAGAGTACCATAGATATAATTCCTAAGATTCAGGTTGTATTATTATCTCCTGCGTAATATGAGAATGGACATACGTTATTGATTTGCCTACGCACATTCCTTTGCCTTATAAGCGCATCCAAAGTAAAGTCAAGTCAAGTCAAGTCAAGAGTTTTAATTGTCACGGCATACAGGTATACAATGAAATGCGGGTGGTCTTGCCCGCAACGATGTGCAATACAGTGGTACATATAATAGAATCAAAAGAAGAAACAACATTGTGCAGTAACAGGTAGCAGGTAACATGGAGTGACATCTCGGTATCTGTACATAGTTATTTACAGCGCATGTGTGACATGCTAGTTAGCTTTGGTAGTGCAATACACTGTTCCTGTTATTCTAATTTAAAGTGTCCTTTCCTTTGGCCATAAGTGTGCGTGTGTGCGACATGAGTGTGTGCCCGCTCATGTTAAAGTGTTAAGTGGCTGCTCGTGTGTGAGCGTGCACAGTGTGCGTGTCGTGTGTGTGTTCATGTGTGCTTGTGTGTGGACAGTTCAATGTTCTGAGCACTCAATGTACATTGTTCATGGCTCTGATGGCCTGGGGGAAGAAGCTGAGTATATTATGTACTATCATTGCTGCTAATAAATACTTAAATCCAGTTTTGTGTGGAACCGAGTCATTGTGGGAAGTGTTCATCATAAGATACCTGTGTACTGTATGGCCAGTAGTAATGTACATAAGACAGTAGTGGTTTAATGATACCATACTTATTAATACAGTCAGGGAATTGTACCCCTCAGTTACACTATTACACACTATTACACTATTACACTATTACACACTATTACACTATTACACACTATTACACTATTACACACTATTACTCTATTACACACTATTACACTATTACACTATTACACTATTACACACTATTACTATTATTATTATTATTATTATTATTATTATTACTACACTATAACACTATTACACACTATTACACACTATTACACTATTACACTATTACACTAGCACACTATTACACTATTACACTATTACACACTATTACACTATTACACTATTACACACTATTACACTGTTACACTATTACACACTATTACACTATTACACACTATTACACTATTACACTATTACACTATTACACACTATTACACTATTACACACTATTACACTATTACACACTATTACACTATTACACACTATTACACTATTACACTATTATACACTATTTTACACTTTTACACTAGTACACTATTACACTAGCACATTATTACACTATTACACACTATTACACTAGCACACTATCACACGCTATTACACTATTACACAAAATGTGCACATTTTAGTTTTTCATTTTAGGTATTTTGTGGTACTTTGTGGTATATTTCCAGGCACTTTGGGGTATTTTAGGATATGTTGGGGTACTTTGGGGTATTTTGGGGTACTGTGGGGTATTTTGGGGTATACTTTGGGGTACTTTGGGGTATTTTGGAGTACTTTGGGGTCTTTTGGGGTATACTTTGGGGTATTTTGGGGTACTTTGGGGTATTTTGGGGTACTTTGGGGTATTTTCTGGTATTTTGGGGTATACTTTGGGGTACTTTGGGGTATTTTCTGGTATTTTGGGGTATACTTTGGGGTACTTTGGGGTATTTTGGAGTACTTTGGGGTCTTTTGGGGTATACTTTGGGGTACTTTGGGGTATTTTGGGTTATTTTAGGGTACTTTGGGGTATTTTGGGGTATTTTCTGGTACTTTGGGGGTATTTTGGGGTACTTTGTGGTATTTTCTGGTACTTTGGGGTATTTTGGGGTATACTTTGGGGTATTTTGGGGTATTCTAGGGTACTTTGGGGTATTTTGGGGTATTTTGGGGTACTTTGGGGTATTTTGGGGTATCTTCTGGTACTTTGGGGTATTTTGGGGTACTTTGGGGTATTTTCTGGTACTTAGGGGTATTTTGGGGTATACTTTGGGGTATTTTGGGGTACTTTAGGGTATTTTGGGGTACTTTGGGCTATTTTGGGTTATTTTAGGGTACTTTGGGGTATTTTGGGGTACTTTGGGGTATTTTCTGGTACTTTGGGGTATACTCTGGGGTATTTTGGGGTACTTTAGGGTATTTTGGGGTACTTTGGGGTATTTTGGGGTATTTTAGGGTACTTTGGGGTATTTTGGGGTATACTTTGGGGTGTTTTGGGGTACTTTGCGGTACTTTGGGGTACTTTGGGGTATTTTCTGGTATTTTGGGGTATACTTTGGGGTACTTTGGGGTATTTTGGAGTACTTTGGGGTCTTTTGGGGTATACTTTGGGGTACTTTGGGGTATTTTGGGTTATTTTAGGGTACTTTGGGGTATTTTGGGGTATTCTCTGGTACTTTGGGGGTATTTTGGGGTACTTTGTGGTATTTTCTGGTACTTTGGGGTATTTTGGGGTATACTTTGGGGTATTTTGGGGTATTCTAGGGTACTTTGGGGTATTTTGGGGTATTTTGGGGTATACTTTGGGGTATTTTGGGGTACTTTGGGGTATTTTGGGGTATCTTCTGGTACTTTGGGGTATTTTGGGGTACTTTGGGGTATTTTCTGGTACTTTGGGGTATTTTGGGGTATACTTTGGGGTATTTTGGGGTACTTTAGGGTATTTTGGGGTACTTTGGGCTATTTTGGGTTATTTTAGGGTACTTTGGGATATTTTGGGGTATTTTGGGGTACTTTGGGGTATTTTCTGGTACTTTGGGGTATACTTTGGGGTGTTTTGGGGTACTTTAGGGTATTTTGGGGTACTTTGGGGTATTTTGGGGTATTTTAGGGTACTTTGGGGTATTTTGGGGTATACTTTGGGGTGTTTTGGGGTACTTTGCGGTACTTTGGGGTATTTTAGGGTACTTTGGGGTATTTTGGGGTATACTTTGGGGTATTTTGGGGTATTTTGGGGTATACTTAGGGGTATTTTGGGGTACTTTAGTGTATTTTCTGGTACTTTGGGGTGATTAGTAGGACCCCTGACTGGCAACAATTTCTCCCAGCCACGTCACTTTAAATTTGATTTGAGTAAAGTGAAATATAACTCTATTGATTTGAGTGGAGTGAGTTTTAACAACTCTGTCCAAATGACTGAATGCATTAGTCCAAGTGTGTCTTAATCAGTTCATTTTGCTAGGTCCTGTGCACGGTAAACAGATCCGATTATGATGTCCCAAGAGGCAGAGAGGGTTAGCCTTATTCTGCTTCTTGACGAAAGTATGCAATCCACTGATTAGATCCATTTCGAGTTGATTTTAGTATAGTCCGGCAACCGGCATGAAACAGAGCATAGCAGCTTCATGGAGCAGTAGAGGCGGCAGTAGGAACGGCCTTGAGGAGCCTGGGGAGAGGAGAGAAATGCGACTGTCTCTGGGAAGGGCTGGGAGGGAACTAGGAACTACTATCACTGAGTGTGTCTGACTCCCACCTAAACGGACAATGTATAACGTATGAAGTATATCACGCCATACGTACCTTATGCATACTGTACCCAAATTGGCCATTTTAGTTTTCGTTTTTGAGGACTACACTTTTTTGCAAACCAAAATACTATACTTTATACGTATACCACATGCATGAGCCTGGTCTCTTTTGAAAGATGACATTCTGAAGTTTCTGATACAATAAGGAAAACTCACCTTTAGTGCTAATGAAATAGAGTAACATAGGTCTGAACTTGAGTCGTAGAAAAACCTTTTTCTGTAGTTAGTATTCCAGAAGTAGTATTTCCCCACAATGGCTGGAAGCTTAAGAAACTCAAAACACAAATTTCATAAATATCCATTCAGAAATGAGTGATTAGGAGTGATTCTGGTCAACTGTGTACAAAAGAAAATGCAGTTTTCTCATAGACTTCAATTCATTCTGCGTTTTTTCTCTTCCTGTTTTCGCTAGTGAATATTCACCTAGATCCCTGATTCGTACATCCCCAGGTGGGGTATCACTGGAAAGTCACACTCATCAGCTACAACCCTGTCCAATCATTTTCGAGATCGCCAAATGATTGACGGAACTACCTTGTACTTTGCGCAAGCTTCAAATATTGGTATGTAACTCGAGAACCGCTTAACAGATTCTGTCACCTGAAAGGGCCTCGCCACAGTGGGCCCTTGCAGCTTGTATACTGTATACTTATGTGACGTACGTGGGTTGGTCATTATCATTGTTACTGTATTAGGAGACCATGTGAACATCAGATTAGTATCATGAGTTGGGTTATGTTGTTCTTGGTGGTGTGATGTGTCATCTTTTAATGCTGCCTCTTCTCTTCTTCCCAGAGACCACTCATCCTCCTGATTGAGCTGATTGCACCTGCTTGATTACACCTGTGGGCAGTTAGTGGGATGAGTGAATATAAGCGGGAAGATGACACACACACGGGAGTCTCATTGCTGGAAGTCACTTGCCTTATGGTGGAGTGGGGAGGCTGCTGTCTAGCCTGTCTATGGCCTAAAACAACACTGTGTGGCACGGTGCCATTTTATCACATGGAGTGTGGGTTAGACTCCACAGCTGTGGTGGCCTAGGATGGGCCCAAGGTTGTATCGTAACTACTAAGTGTTTGTTTGTGTACCTGTATGTATTGTTTGTCATCCCTTACCTTTTCCCCTTCTTGCATTATGGTGGAGGTTTGAATTCCTACCACCATAAATATATACTTTACTAATTGGAAAACGTCTTGTGTTGTGTCTTCTTTCACCTACACCTGGGACCTTGATTTTGAACATATTTACTGAGAGGGGCTGCTTTTGCTCATGTGCCGCCCTCCAGTTGTTATTATCAGACCTGCGTACATGACATGGGGGCTCGTTAAGTTTGCGCAATTGTATGGTTCCTTGTTGGTAAAATAACGGGGTGACTTGTCGATTGAAGCATATCAGGTGTAATAAGATAGCGTTTTCTAAATTGGTAAGTTAGTGGGTTCCATTGACCGTGCTACACAGTTGATTGATGTAGACCATTGTTGTTGTGATGCTCTTAACCATTCTATTTTTCTGCCACATAGGTAACAGGGGGGGGTCACCTGCTTGGCTAGAGGGTGGGGGGCACGAGTCGTGATTCCGGTGGAGCGCGCAATGAAATCGGTAAGCGACTGAAGATATGTGTAGCCTTCATCCAGGTAGTGGAGTAGTTTATCTGGGATAGGCTAGAGTGACACAGGTGACTCCTAGTTGAGTGGTTAGGACCATTTGTTATTGTTTTCATTTGGTAGATGTGGTCAGTTGGATTGTTTGGTTAAGAGGTATAAAAGCAGAAATGTGTCTATTATTATTGCGCACGGTCATAGTTAATTAAGTGAGGACGTGATATATATATATATTTTTTGGTGTATCATAGTCACGCATAAAGACATATTATGGCTGCGTCTGCGTTTGTTTTTGAAGTCTTCGTGGCGGATCCAACAGAGGATCAGGTGGAAGGTTGCACTAAGGCGGAATTATGCCTTATTGCTAAGCATTATAATATTACTGTGCAAAGTTCCCAGTCCAAGGCTGATATGAAGGCGGCTGTAATAGCGGGGTTGGTGGAGCAACAGGTGTTCAGCACGGCTCGGGGAGTAGTGAGTCATAGTGACCAGGAGGTTGAAAACACTGGCGAATGGGTTGACTCTCCCTTGTGTGATCTTAACCCGGAGGGTGGTGCTATTAGGAAGAATGGTAGTACGCCCAGAGCTGAAAGTGAGGGCGCGGGGGATTCAGATAAAGAATCCACGTCTTCTGGCCATACGCGCTCTAGTCTGTGTTTTGCCCGTCTCCAGATGGAGGAGAGAGCGCTTTTGCGCAGGGAGGAGCGAGACAGAGAGGACAGAGCAGCTGTACGAGACAGAGAGGACAAAGCGGCTGTACGAGACAGAGAGGAGAGGGAGAAAGACAGGGAAGAGCGAGGAAGGGAGAAGGAGAAGGATAGAGAGCTCCAGATTACACTAAAGAGGATGGAACTGGAGAGTGGGCCTGATCTCTGCCAACGACGAGAGGGCCTACCTGGAAGAGGTCAAGGTCCTGGCGGGATGGTGCCAGGAAAACAGCCTCTCCCTGAACGTCAGCAAAACAAAGGAGATGATTGTGGACTTCAGGAGGTCGGGGGTCAAGGACTACAGCCCCCTCAGCATCGACGGGGCACCGGTTGAGAGAGTCAACAGCTTCAAGTACCTCGGAGCCTACATATCCGAGGACTTGACATGGACCACACACATTAACAGTGTGGTGAAGAAGGCACGACAACGCCTCTACTTCCTCAGGCGCCTAAGGAAGTTCCAAGTCAGCCAGAAGATCCTTAAGAACTTCTACTCATGTACAATAGAGAGCATCTTGACCGGCAACATCACCTCCTGGTTTGGGAATAGCACTGCAAAAGACCGAAGCAGACTACAAAGAGTGACACGTTCAGCCGAACGCACAATTGGAGGGGGGCTCCCCACCCTCCAGAACATTTACTACAAGCGTTGCAAGGGCAAGGCTAAGAGAATCATTAAAGACTCCAGTCACCCGAACAACTGCCTCTTTGAACTGCTGCGGTCAGGCAAGCGATACCGGAGTCTCAAGGCGAGCACAGAAAGACTCAGAAGTAGCTTCTATCCCCAGGCCATCAGGCTGCTAAACGAACAATGAATGAACACTACACAACAACAACCACCAAACGCACATAGCACACACATCCACACGCACACACTCACTTTAAACAAACACACTGTAGCACCCACTCCACACACTTTATAGCACACACCCACTTTAAACAAACACACTGTAGCACCCACTCCCCACACTTTATATTTATGGATGAAGGATTGCACTACAACTCGTACACCTTACTGTAAATTGTACCTAAAATTGTACCTCATCCCATTTCTGCTTTGCACTAGATAGTACTGTACATTAGTACACTGCATAGTATTGTGTATTGTATATTATATGGTAACTCAGAACATTGTACATATGTCTATACCGAACACTGTGACCTCATTCTCTTCTTCTAAATTCATGCTATATTATGTTATTATGTTATTTGATACTATCTTGTCTAGCACAGTCTCTGGAGCGTAACAGTAAGAAGCATTTTGTATGAAAGTATTCTGTACTTCTGTATGACAACTATTAAAGAACTTGAACTTGAGTGTTGGCTCTTCTTCGCCCTCATCTGAAGGTTACCAGGGCAGTTTTAATGTTGGGCAGCATATTTCTATGGTTCCTGTTTTTCGAGAGTCTGAGGTGGAAGCATTTTTTGTTAATTTTGAGCGGGTAGCGTGGGCTTCGCATTGGCCGGAGGATCAGTGGGCACTATTATTGCAATATAAGCTCACGGGTAGGGCTCAGGACGCATGCCAGTTATTATCGAAGGAGGACAGCATGGTATATGAGAAAGTGAAGGGTGCTGTCTTGCGCGTATATGAACTGGTGCCGGAGGCGTATAGGCAGCGGTTTAGGGGACTAAGTAAAGCTCCCTCGCAAACACATGTGGCATTTTCCCATGAAAAACAGACGATGTTCACTCGTTGGTGTGAAGCGTGTAAGGTGGATGGGGTCGAGGCTTTGAGCGAGTTAATCCTCATTGAACAATTTAAAAAATTTGTGCCCGAACACATGATAATACAGTTAGAGGAGCGAAAGGTTTCTACCCTCCAGGAAGCTGCAGTTTTGTGTGACGAGTTAGCAATGATCCACAAAAATGTTTCTGTACGAAATGGTGTGTATGTAGGAGGGGGCGCGTTTTCTCCGTCGGGGCCGTCGTATCGCGGAGGTGACGAGCGACCATTCCGACCTCGCTCACCGCCGTCTCGAAATGCCTTGGGTGACGAGCGAGTGTGTCATTATTGTAAAAAAGAAGGGCATTTTGTGAAGGACTGTCATGCGCTGAGGGATCGACAGGAGACCAGGGAGTCAGCCCAGGAACCGAAAGGGGTGGGGTTGATTGGTACGGTGTCATGTCCTGACCAGCATACCTCTTTTGAGCCCTTTTTGTTTGATGGTTGTGTGTCCCTGTCGGGTAAAGTTGGGGACTACCAACGGGTGAGAATACTCCGTGATACAGGAGCCTCTCAATTGTTCATCCTGGCTGATGTATTACCGTTGGATGTGGACTCCTGTCGGTCGAGCGGATTGGTGAGAGGTATTGGCATGGGGTGTGTGCGCGTGCCGTTGCATAAGGTGCATGTACAGTCTGCACTGATCACAGGTTGTTTTCCGGTCGCGGTTCGCCCATGTTTTCCCGTAAAGGGCGTGGATTTCGTCATGGGGAATGATATCGCTGGGGGTAAGGTCGTCCCTGTGTTGGAGGTTGGAGACGCTCCATTTACGAACTTATTGTGTGATGCATTGATTAATAATCACCCCAATGTCCCTTCTATTTGTGCTGTCCCTAGTGCACAGGAGCGGAAGCGAGACCAAGGTCTAGCGTTGGGTGACTCGGTCTGTGGTGAGTTTTGCAAGTTGGCGGTGACGCAGCATTTTGAGGCGGGGGATGAGGTGTTTATTGTGCTGCCCACGCCTAGTACGGTGCTCATTGCCCGGTTCTCAGGACCTTATGTGGTAAGGGGAAAGGTCTCTGCCACTAAGTATATGTTGCATACGCTCGGGCGGCAGAGGAGGACACGCTGGTGTCATGTGAATAGGCTAATGAAAAGTCCTGCCCGCGTCTCGTCGGAGTTGAGATGTGACATGACTGTTGTTTCACATGCTGTGTTGTGTTCTAATGTGCCTTACAGGACGCACAGGGTTGATGTTGGGAGTGCGAACACCATTGAGCAATTTGCGTATGGTTGACTACAGTATACCGTCATGGCCTCGGTATGAGGAATGTGCCAGCCACGTCCGGCAGCTGATGCATCTGACATGGGTTGGTTTTATGGTATAGGCTGCTGTTTTGTCTGTGGACCTTTCTATTTTTATTCTTTTTGTTCTGTGATGCTAATCGGATGTTGGTTGATAATGGGTGATAATGTTTTGCTAACCCTGCGGGTTCGCTCTTATGGGGGAGGTGTGACGTACGTGGGTTGGTCATTATCATTGTTACTGTATTAGGAGACCATGTGAACATCAGATTAGTATCATGAGTTGGGTTATGTTGTTCTTGGTGGTGTGATGTGTCATCTTTTAATGCTGCCTCTTCTCTTCTTCCCAGAGACCACTCATCCTCCTGATTGAGCTGATTGCACCTGCTTGATTACACCTGTGGGCAGTTAGTGGGATGAGTGAATATAAGCGGGAAGATGACACACACACGGGAGTCTCATTGCTGGAAGTCACTTGCCTTATGGTGGAGTGGGGAGGCTGCTGTCTCGCCTGTCTATGGCCTAAAACAACACTGTGTGGCACGGTGCCATTTTATCACATGGAGTGTGGGTTAGACTCCACAGCTGTGGTGGCCTAGGATGGGCCCAAGGTTGTATCGTAACTACTAAGTGTTTGTTTGTGTACCTGTATGTATTGTTTGTCCTCCCTTACCTTTTCCCCTTCTTGCATTATGGTGGAGGTTTGAATTCCTACCACCATAAATATATACTTTACTAATTGGAAAACGTCTTGTGTTGTGTCTTCTTTCACCTACACCTGGGACCTTGATTTTGAACATATTTACTGAGATGGGCTGCTTTTGCTCATGTGCCGCCCTCCAGTTGTTATTATCAGACCTGCGTACATGACAACTTACTTAATCATAGTGATAGATTACAGTGTTTTCAGCCTCTAATCAACCCATCACCTGCTGTTCCGTGACATCTGTCTGCGTTGTGTTTCTTGTCATTTGTGGGTTATCTTACTGGCAGACGAATCGGGCGTTAACGCGTTAATACCGCGTTAATACCGCGTTAACTTTGACAGCCTTATTTATTTCATAAACATAAGACTCGTACAAGATGGAACTAATTTAATGTCTTTGAAAGTTAAAAAACTAAATTAATAATTCTATCTCGCTTGATGGTTGCGGCCTAGGTCCATAGCCGAAGCCTATCCTGTTATATAGTCGTTGTTACAAAGGGTCAGATTAAACCGAATATATATATTTATTGCTTGATATCCCTTGTATAATATTTGTATATCGTTTGATATCCCTTGTATATTATTTGTATATATACACGGAATATCCCTTTACCTGTGTACAAACCAGAGTAATATTTGCTCTCCTATTGGACAGCGACCCCCAGGCGCCAACGACCAAGCCCCCAACGGCAAGTTCAAAGGCAACTCCGGGCATGTCGGTACATGCCCAGAGTCTGCGCAGTAATACGAGACAGAACTGAGGTTGGCACTAGATAATCACCTTACGTATAAATACGGCGCAGGTGTAAAACAGCAGTAGTTCAAGTTCAGTGTCCAAGCCTTCACCACGCATACAACGTGCAGTGAAGTGAGCAACCTTGCATCTAAATAGAGCATTGAGAACCGCGTGCGAATAGAATGCTAAAGTGTCAGAGTTTAACGCAGTAACGTTGAGTTCGACTTAATCTAATGTGAAGTAATAGTCGATCATTTATAGTGTATCGTGCGGCTACAGTTCTTCAGTGACAAGCATTACCACCGGTTCGTCGTGTATTTAGCTAGTGCACTTATCCAGGCTGTGTGGCCTAAATCCGTGCCCACACCCAAGGAGTCCTAGGCGAGAACCGTTGGATATGTACACAGGAGAACCTACACCGGCGACTGCAGAACCATTTCTGGTTGGATTATATTGCTTTGGGACCGTGACCACCGGAGAAGAGTACCGTCGATTCCACTGTCGTTTGGGATTTACCCCCGTGAGGATCATCACTCGGGCCCGCCTCTAGGAAGAGGCTGGCTAGCTGTCGTCAATGCTATTCGAGCATCTTGGATTACAACTGTTGCTTTGTCTGCTGATCAAGGGAGTACATGCACCGGCTCCTGTATCTGGAGCCTCGTTATTCCTCGTTGACCCAGACTTTGTACCCGAACATTCCTCTACCCCTACCGGCCTTACACCCCGGAGGGAACCCCCCAGTGTCTCCAGCTGGTACCGGTGTGGCCTATATAATTGCTATACCACAGGTGGCGTCAGCTTAGACCCATCCTAGTATTCATACTATTCTCATTGACTTATGCTCTTGACTGACTTTACGTATGTTCTTCGCCATACAAGCGCAAGCCTAATTCTCAATCTGTAACCTAACGTTGCTTAATAATAATAAATAACCCTCCAATAGAACTTTATGTGTCAATGCCGTATTCTTGTGTGGGTGTTCACCATATATATTCATGTACTGTATGGCCAGTGATTAAAGTACATAACTAGTAGTGGTTTAATATATCACAATCTTTAATACAGTCAGGGTATTGTAACCCCTCAGTTACAATTGGTCCTTCGAGCCGGAGGGTATCAGTGTAATATTTAATATAATATTGATATTAACCATGGCCAGCGGTGAACACTCCCCAAGCGGCTCTCCCAAGCTAGAACGCCCGCAGCGCAAACGTCAGCCACCTCCCTATCTGGAGGAATACGCTGTCGTTCTACTACCTAGCTTATCTAAACAGACGTTAAATACGGATAAAGCGGATAGTCAAAGCATGTCAAATCCTATCGACCAGGCGACCCTGCCAGTAGAGACCCTAGTGGGTTCTAACGAAACTGACCAAGCTCACAGGGGGGACCAGGTGGGACATGACATGACTATACCTCCAGACAACGTCAACGGGATAGTCCCCGGAGAGCTCCAGGATAAAGAAAGCGCTCCAGGGACAGAACCCGACACACCACCAGAAGAGAAGCGCGCCCAGGAGATGGACCTCGGGGCGCGCCAGGAGAACAGATCTCCAACGAGCACTGTCAGAAGCCGATCACCTCCATCAGTGTCATCCCCCAGCGAGGCGGACCAGATACTGGCGCTAGCCTTCATCGCCACCCTGACAGCCTCCACCGAACACGATCGACTTCAAGCAAAGACGCTTAGTGAGCGCGAACACTCTGCCATGGAACAAGAGCGCCTCCGGGCGCAACAATCAAGTGAGCGCGAACACTCTGCCATGGAACAAGAGCGCCTCCGGGCGCAACAATTAAGTGAGCGCGAACACTCTACCATGGAAAGAGAGCGCCTTCAGGCTCAACAGACGAGCGAGCGCGAACAATCTGCAGCGGAACGAGAGCGCCTTCACGCGCAACTCCAAGCGCAAGCCCTTAGTGAACGCGAACACTCTGCAACCGAGCGAGAGCGCTTCCAGGCGCAACAAAGGAGTGAAGACGACCGCATAAGACTGGAGGAGAGACGCCTTCAGACGGAAGAGAACATTGAAAGAGACCGCGCCAATGCACAGCGCGATGCCGCCAATGCCCAGCGCGAAGCAGAGCGCGACGCCGCCCATGCCCAGCGCGAAGCAGAGCGCGACCGGCTGCAGGCGCAGATGATAGAACAATTGATTGCCAGGGCGACACCCCCTCTCTCCGCATGGAGCTCCCGGAGATCATCACGACAAGGGTCTAGGGCACCTTCCCCTACCCGATCAAGCGACCCGGAACCCGGCCAACAGAAGGATCCTGTCTACGTCTCCGAACCCCCTCCCCGACCGGTCCATACGAGACCCAGCCACCGGGAAGAACCGGCCTACGTCGCCGAGAGACTGAATAGAAGACTTCAGGACCTAGAAGAGGAAGAGGAAGAGGAGGAAAGTCAAGCCCACCCGCAGCAACGTACTCAGGACCAGGAGGCCCAGTACAGCCCAGTCTTCAGCCCCGAGTCACTGCGCTACAGACCCCCGACTCAACTCACGGGTGAGTTTGACGTACAGTCAGCACCGAGGAACAGCACCTGGGTACCCGGCCTCTGGTACCCACCAAGTACCAACCCACGACAACACGTATGGGGAGACTCGCCCAGGAGGCCTCTTCCCCTACGCTCACCAATGTGCCAGCCATCCATGGCATCGTACCTTGGCACACCGACGTTCCCAGACTTTACGCACGAGGACAGAGCACAGTACACGGAATTACGGATGTGCTTGGAGACTATGATGTCCGACGTCCCTGATGAGTCGTACAAATATGCCATCCTCCTCAAGCATCTCAAGGTGCCCAGAGCGCATAATATAGCGCTGGCATATTCCAACTCAAGCACCCCATACTCCGCTGCTCTAGTGGCCCTCGACCAGGGTTATGGACGCATATGGGACTACGTGATACAAGAAATAAGAGATATCGACCGCCTCCCCCCAGCCAAAGACAATAGAGCATTGGATGACCTCTCTATCAAGGTACAATCCCTGGTAGGGATGCTGGGGTCCCAAAAGGAGAAAGGGAGATATGAACTATATGCTAACTCTAATGTGGAACGAATACTAGAGAAGCTCCCTCCAGCCCGCCAAGAGCGCTTTCGGCGGCAGAGAGACCACCGTGATCCCGACGGTCCCGAGCCATCCCTCCTAGACCTGGCCGCCTTCCTCGCAAGGGAAGTCAGCAGCCTACGACTGGACACGTTCGTGTGGAGTGGACCAAGCCCAAGAGATGGACCTCGGAGATCTAATGATAACCGCCGGTCAGTGACCGTTATGCACCAAGCCGAGTCAGTGCCGCAGCACAAGAACCACAGCACCCCCCCGACGAAGGGGAAGTGGAAGATTGTATGCCAGTACTGTGAAAAGGAACATTGGCTGTCTCAATGCGACACTTTCAAGAAGATGACCGCTGACGAGGTGAGTCAGTGGATCAAAGCCAACCGCCGCTGCTTCCGCTGCGCGCGCAGCCATATGGCAGCCGAGTGCCGTTTAAAGAAGAAATGCAGCAAGTGCGACGGCGCCCACTTGGATGTCCTACATGACAGCAACAAGAAGAAACTCGTACCCCCAAGCAGCTCGAGAGTGAACGTCATGTATATCGACCCTGCGAGGAGCGGGAGCTCCCGAGTGCTCTTGAAAGTGGTCCGAGTGATATTAAGCTACGAGGACAAGGTCATGGACACTTACGCCGTCCTAGACGATGGGTCAGAAAAGACTCTCCTCCTCGCATCCGCTGCAGCCCGGCTGGGTCTGCGGGGGAGCGAAGAAACAATGACAATCCGTACTATTAGAAGAGACCTGAAGACCATAAAGGGTGAAAATGTCTCCTTCACGATAGCAGCAGTCGGGCAGCCCGGGAAGCAGTATAGGATTACTAACGCCTTCACCAGCCAAGACATAGGCCTGTTACAGTACACCTACCCCATCCCAAAGCTGATGGAAAAATATGTGCACCTACGTCAACTACCTATACCGCTCATCAACGGCGCCACCCCGACCCTGCTCATAGGATCCGACCACGCACACCTCATCGTCCCAACGGACCGGGTCCACATCGGGCCCAGAGGCTGTCCAGCAGCGGTCGAGACCCGCCTAGGTTGGACACTACAAGGCCCCCTCTCCGGGTCTTCCAACCGACCAGCAGCCACTCGCTGCCTCCACTCAAGAATAAAAGAAGAAGACACCACCTGTTACAAAGGGTCAGATTAAACCGAATATATATATTTATTACTTGAGATATATTGTATAATATTTGTATATC
This sequence comes from Notolepis coatsorum, assembly GCF_963971535.1. Taxonomy (NCBI): domain Eukaryota; kingdom Metazoa; phylum Chordata; class Actinopteri; order Aulopiformes; family Paralepididae; genus Notolepis; species Notolepis coatsorum. The sequence continues at coordinate 60,125,818 of NC_140174.1, read as the reverse complement.
GTCTGATATCCCTTGTATATTCTTTGTACATATACACGGAATATCCCTTTACCTAGGTACAGGCCAGACCATAATATTCGTTCTCCTATTGGACAGCGACCCCTAGGCGCCAACGGCCATACCCCCAATGTCGAGTTCAAAGCTACCGCTAAGACATGTCTCAACATGCCCAGGTTTGCGCAGTAATACGAGACAGAACTGAGGTTGGCACTAGATTATTCACCTTACGTATAAATACGTCGCAGGTGGATACAGAAGCACTTAGACCAAAACGTTGAAGCCTTCACCACGATACAACGTGCTGTGAAGTGGGCCCCTTTTGCCCCTAAATAGAGCCTTGAGAACCGTGTGCGAATTGATAGCTAAAGTGTCAGAGTTTAACGCTGTATCGTCGAGTTCGACCTATTCTATTATAAAGTAATAGTCTATTATTTATAGTGTATCGTGCGGCTACCGTTCTACAGTGACCAGCATTACCACCGGTTCGTCGTACCGAGCTAGTGCACTTATCCAGGCTGGGCGGCCTAACCTCGTGCCGCCATCCGAGGAGTCCTAGACGAGAACCGTGTGGATATGTACACCGGAGAACCTACACCGACGAATGCAGAGCCTTTTCCGGCTGGATTATATTGCTTTGGTACTGTGGCTGCTGGAGCAGAGAACCGTCTACCCCACTGCTGTGTGGGATCTACCCTGTGAGGAGCACCGTCGAGCCCGCCTCTAGGACCCACAGAGGCTGGCTAGCTTTCATCCATGCTGCCATGCATACCGGAGTATAGCTGTTGCTTTGTCTACGGACCAAGGGATTATTGCACCGTCTCCTGTATCTGGAGTCTCTTTATTCCTCGTTGATCCAGACTTTTGCTCCCGACAATTCCTCTCCCCTGCTGGCTTACAACCGGAGGGAACCCCCTTAGTATCTCCAGCTGACTACGAGTGTGCCTTATATAATTCTTATGCTACAGGTGGTATTATTTATACCCATCTTAATATGCTCATGGACTTACGCTCTTGACCTACTTAAGTGTTCTTCGCCATATAAGCGCAACTCATAATTCTCAATATTGTAACCTACTATTGCTGCTCTGCTAATAAATACTTCTAAATATGACTTTCTTTGTTAAGCCGTATTATTGTGTGGGTGTTCACCATATATACCGTGTACTGTATGGCCAGTAATTAAAGTACATAACTAAGTAGTGGTTTAATGATACCATACTCTCAATACAGTCAGGGAATTGTACCCCTCAGTTACAATTGGTCCTTCGAGCCGGAGGAATATCAGTGTAATATCTAAATATAATATTGATATTAACCATGGCCAGCGGTGAACACTCCACAAACGGCTCTCCTAAGCTAGAACGGCAGCAGCGCAGACGTCAGCCACCTCCTTACCTAGAGGACTACGCTGCCAGTCTAATACCTAGCTTTATACAGACGTTAAATGCGGGAAAAGCGGATAGTAAAAGCATGTCAAACCCTAACGACCAGGCGACCTTGCCAGTAGAGACCCTAGTGGGTTCTAACGTAACTGACCAAGCTCACGGGGGGGACCAGGAGGGACATGACATGACTATACCCCCCGACAACGTCAACGGGACGGTCCCCGGAGAGCTCCAGGATAAAGAAAGCGCTCCAAGGACTGAACCCGACCCACTACCAGAAGAGAAGCGCGCCCAGGAGATAGACCTCCTCGGAGCGCGCCAGGAGAACGGATCTCCAACGAGCACTGTCAGAAGCCGATCACCTCCATCAGTGTCTTCCCCCAGCGAGGCGGACAAGATGCTGGCGCAGGCATTCATCGCCACCCTGGCAGCCTCCACTGAACGCGATCGACTCCAAGCACAGACGCTTAGCGAGCGCGAACATTCTTCCATGGAACAAGAGCGCCTCCGGGCGCAACAGCTAAGTGAGCGCGAACACTCTACCATGGAAAGAGAACGCCTGCAGGCTCAACAACTGAGTGAGCGCGAACAATCTGCAGACCAAAGAGAGCGCCTTCACGCGCAGCTCCAAGCGCAAGCCCTTAGTGAACGCGAACACTCTGCGACCCAGCGAGAGCGCTTCCAGGCGCAGCAAAGGAGTGAAGACGACCGCATACGCCTGGAGACCAGACGCCTCCAGACGGAAGAGAATATTGAAAGAGACCGCGCCGATGCCCAGCGCGCCGCCGCCGATGCACAGCGCGACGTCGCCAATGCACAGCGCGACGCAGCCCAAGCCCAGCGCGAAGCAGAGCGCGACCTCGCTCACATCAAGCGCGAAGCAGAGCGCGACCGACTACAAGCGCAGATAATGGAGCAATTGATTGCCAGGGCGACACCCCCTCTCTCCGCACGGAGCTCCAGGGCATCGTCAAGACAAGGGTCTAGGGCACCTTCCCCTACCCGACCAAACAACCCGGAGCCCGGCCAACAGAAAGAGCCTATCCACGTCTCCGAACCCCCTCCCCGACCGGTCCATGCGAGACCCAGCAACCGGGAAGAACCGGCCTATGCCACCGAGAGACTGAATAGACGACTTCAAGATCTAGAAGACCTAGCAGAGGAAGAGGAAGAGGAAGAGGAGGAAAGTCAAGCCCACCAGCAGCATCGTACTCCACAGGACCAGGAGGTCCAGTACAGCCCAGACTTTACCCCCGAGGCCCTGCGTTACAGACCCCCGACTCAACTCAAGGGTGAGTTTGACGCACCGCCAGCCCCGAGGAACAGCACCTGGGTACCCGGGCTTTGGTACCCACCAAGTACCAGCCCACAACGACACGTACGGGGAGACTCGCCCAGGAGGCCTCTCCCCCAACGCTCACCGATGTGCCAGCCATCCATGGCATCGTACCTTGGCACACCGACGTTCCCGGATTTTACACACGAGGACAGAGCACAGTACACGGAACTACGGATGTGCTTAGAGACTATGATGTCCGACGTCCCCGATGAGACGTACAAATATGCTATCCTCCTCAAGCACCTGAAGGTGCCCAGAGCGCATAATATAGCGCTGGCATATTCCAACTCAAGTACCCCATACACCGCGGCTCTAGTAGCCCTCGACCAACGTTATGGACGCATATGGGACTACGTGATACAAGAGATAAGGAATATTGACCGTCTCCCCCCAGCCACAGACAATCGCTCATTGGATGACCTCTCTATCAAGGTACAATCCCTGGTAGGGATGCTGGGGGCACAAAAGGAAAAGGGTAGACACAAACTGTACGCTAACTCTAATGTAGAAAGGATATTAGGGAAGCTTCCTCCCGCCCGACAAGAGCGCTTCAGGCGGCAAAGAGATCACCGTGATCCCAACGGTCCCGAGCCATCCCTCCTAGACCTGGCCGACTTCCTCGCGAGAGAAGTCAGCAGCCTACGACTGGATACGTTCGTGCGGAGTGGACCAAGCCCCAGAGATGGACCTCGGAGATCCAACGATAACCGCAGGCTGGTGACCGTCATGCACCAAGCCGAATCAGTACCGCGGAACAAGAACCACAGCACCCCCTCGACGAAAGAGAAGTGGAAGATTGTATGCCAGTACTGCGAGAAAGAACATTGGCTGTCACAATGTGACACTTTCAAGAAGATGACCGCCGACGAGGTGAGTCAATGGATAAAGTCCAACCGCCGCTGTTACCGCTGTGCGCGCAGCCATATGGCAGCCGAGTGCCGCTTGAAGAAGAGGTGCAGCCGGTGTGACGGCGCCCACTTGGACGTCTTGCATGACAGCAACAGGAAGAAACCCGCACCCCCAAGCAGCACCAGAGTAAGCGTCATGTATATTGACCCCGCCAGCAGCGGGAGCTCCCGAGTGCTCTTGAAGGTGGTCCGAGTGACATTAAGCTACGAGGACAAGGTCATGGACACTTACGCCGTCCTTGACGACGGGTCAGAAAAGACTCTCCTCCTCGCATCCGCTGCAGCCCAGCTGGGTCTGCGGGGGAGCGAAGAAACGATGACGATTTGTACTATAAGAAGAGACCTGAAGACAATAAAGGGTGAGAACGTCTCCTTCACTATCGCAGCAAGCGGGCAGCCAGAGAGGCGGTATAGGATCACTAACGCTTTCACCAGCCAAGACATAGGCCTGTCGCGGTACACCTACCCCATCTCCAAGCTGATGGAAAAATACGTGCACCTGCGTCAACTACCTATACCGCTCATAGACGGCGCCACCCCGACCCTGCTCATAGGATCCGACCACGCACACCTCATCGTCCCGACGGACCGGGTCCACATTGGGCCCAGAGGCTGTCCAGCAGCAGTCGAGACCCGCCTAGGATGGACACTACAAGGCCCCCTCTCCAGGTCTCCCAACCGAACAGCAGCCACTCGCTGCCTCCACTCCAGAGTGACAGAAGAAGACACCACCCTCTTACAGCACGTCGAGAGGCTATGGACACTAGAGACAATGCCCTTTAAGAACGAAAAGAAACACATTCGTTCCAAGGAAGACATTTATGCCATAGCCCTCCTCGAGCAGGGGACAAAGAGAGTCAAAGTCAATGGAGTGATGAGATACGCAACTCCACTCTTGAGGCGAGAGGGTATGCCCACCTTCCACGCCTCAAAAGAAGCGACGGAGCGATATCTACTGAACACCGAGCGGCGCCTAGCCAGAGACCCCGCTCAAGCCACTGTGTACCGCGCTGAGATTGACAAGCTAATCACAGCGGGACACATAAAGAGAATTGACATTCAAGAGGCCGATCAGACGACCGAATCATGGTACGTGCCCCACCACAAGGTCCACCACAACGGCAAGGATCGTATTGTGTTTAACTGCAGCTACCAGATCGGATTACAAAATCTGAATAAAGAGCTCTTGCCCGGCCCAACACTCGGCCCCTCTCTACTAGGCGTGTTGCTACGTTTCCGCCAGAACAAGGTGGCCATCAGCGGCGACATCAAAGGGATGTTCCTGCAGGTGCGACTAGTGGAAGAGGACAAGCCCCTGCTGCGGTTCTTATGGAGAGAGAGGATCAGGGATGAGCAACCATCCATCTATCAATGGGAAGTCCTCCCTTTCGGAACCACATGCAGCCCATGCTGTGCTACGTTCGCACTGCAAAAACATGTCGCAGAGGACCCAGCAGCTGACGAGGAGGTCCGACAAAATGTAGAGAAGAGTTTCTACGTGGACAACTGTCTGCAAAGCGTCTCGACGCCAGAAGAGGCCGAGGCCCTCCTACTCAAGCTCCGCGCCTCCCTGATCAAAGGCGGCTTTGATCTCCGGCAGTGGGCTAGCAGCGACCCTCAAGTACTGCGCAGCCTCTCCCCAGAGGACAAGGCAGCAAGCAGCGAGACCTGGATGGCGACCATCCCAGGTGAAGCCCAAGAAATGACATTAGGACTAGTCTGGCACTTCAAAACAGACTCGCTCCATTATAGACACACACCCCTGACCAAGGAGCAGGGAAGGTCGATTTCACTACCGACCACCAGACGGAGTGTATACAGAACACTCGCCAGACAATATGACCCGTTGGGATGTATTCTACCTTACACCACCAGGGCAAAGATGATTGTACGAGAGCTGTGGGACAAGGACCAGGGCTGGGACGACCCCATACCCGACCACCTTGCTTTCACATGTAGAGAGTGGGAAACAGAACTCAGCTCGCTCCCAGGTGTCAACATACGCCGCAGCTACTTCCCACCCACAGTGCGGCTGGAGACGTGTCAGATGGACCTGCACGTCTTCAGCGACGCCTCCGAAGTAGCCTACGGTTCGGTGGCCTACTTGCGGGCCCGAGAGGAGGGAGGAGAAATACATACCGCCTTCATCCTGGCTCGTTCAAGAATAGCCCCCCGCCAGCAACAATCGATCCCGCGTCTAGAGCTCTGCGCAGCCCTAGTAGGAGCGCAACTCGCCACGTTAATCCAACGTGAACTCACCATTCCGGTGCAACAAACAATCCTGTGATCAGACTCCATGACCGTACTCACATGGATCCAGTCCGATTCGTGTAGATACAAGGTCTTCGTGGGAGTCAGAATCACAGAGATCCAAGATTTTAGAGAATCAGAGCGATACCGGAGTCTTAAGGCGAGCACAGAAAGACTCAGAAGAAGCTTCTATCCCCAGGCCATCAGGCTGCTAAACGAACAATAAACACTATGCAACAACCATCAAATGCACACAGCACACACACCCACACGCACACACTCACTCAAACAAACAACACACTGCAGCACCCACTCTCCACACTTTAGATCACACAAACACACTTTACACTTTATATTTATTGATAAAGGATTTGCACTACAACTCGTACACCTACTGTGAATTGTACCTAAATTGCACCTCGTCCCATTTCTGCCTTGCACTATATAGTATTGTATATTAGTACACTGCACAGTATTGTATATTGTATGGTAACTACGTCTATTCTGCATCGAACATTGTACATATGTCTAAACTGAACACTGTGACCTAATTTTTTACTTCTAATTTTACTATGTTATTTTATTTCATACTTATCTTGTCTTGCACAGTCTCTGGAGCGTAACAATAAGAAGCATTTTGTATAAAAGTATTCTGTACTTCTGTATGACAAATATTAAAGAAACTTGAAACTTGAAACTGGAGGTACGTGGATACAAAACAGAACCCAGCAGACGTCATCACACGGGGAATGTCCCTGGATGACCTCACACGTCACAATCTCTATAGTGACGGTCCCGAGTTCCTCAAGCTCCCGGAAGAAGAGTGGCCTAACCCCACCCCACGGGAGGCTAGTCAAGAGGAGGCAGAGATGAAGAAATCTATGTTCTGTGGGTTGACGCACACACCAGTCCCCACAGATCCCAACATAGACGACTGCCCTACCCTTGAGAGTGCGCAGTTAAAGACATTCCTGTGGCACCACCCTGAGGTTCCCTCCACTACTGACATTAATGCAGCTAATTACGAAGAAGCAGAACTCCTTCTGCTACAGCGAGCCCAAAGAGACTCGTTCCCCGACGAGCTAGACTGTCTGCAGGGATCAAAGCCAGTCCCGTCAGACAGCAGACTGCTCCACTTGGCCCCTGAGCGCGACGCCCATAATCTCATCAGGGTGGGTGGTCGTCTGAGACGAGCCCTGGACTTAACGGATGACGTCAAGTTCCCGATAGTTCTCAACAGCCGACACAAGGTCACAGAGCTCATCATAAAGAAATACGACGAGGACGTGCACCACGCTGGGGCAGAGAGAGTCTTCGCTGAGATCCGACGTCGCTATTGGATACTGAACGGAAGAGAAGCAGTACGACGCTTCCAGCGGACTCGACCAGACTGTCGCCTGTGGCGAGCACAGCCCAGTATACCCAGGAGGGCCGACCTGCCTCACCGCATACACCCGACCCGTGGCGAGGCTGATAGAGTTGCCAAGGCCCCCTGACTCCCTTGATGACGATCATGACCCACTGACTTTGTAGATTGCCCTACTCCCCACAACAGACATTGAGTAGTTGACAGGACTATTAATCTATCTTCGCTTTAACTAATTAGGTGCGGACTAATTAGGAGGCGGCTGTTACAAAGGGTCAGATTAAACCGAATATATATATTTATTGCTTGATATCCCTTGTATAATATTTGTATATCGTTTGATATCCCTTGTATATTATTTGTATATATACACGGAATATCCCTTTACCTGTGTACAAACCAGAGTAATATTCGCTCTCCTATTGGACAGCGACCCCCAGGCGCCAACGACCAAGCCCCCAACGGCAAGTTCAAAGGCAACTCCGGGCATGTCGGTACATGCCCAGAGTCTGCGCAGTAATACGAGACAGAACTGAGGTTGGCACTAGATAATCACCTTACGTATAAATACGGCGCAGGTGTAAAACAGCAGTAGTTCAAGTTCAGTGTCCAAGCCTTCACCACGCATACAACGTGCAGTGAAGTGAGCAACCTTGCATCTAAATAGAGCATTGAGAACCGCGTGCGAATAGAATGCTAAAGTGTCAGAGTTTAACGCAGTAACGTTGAGTTCGACTTAATCTAATGTGAAGTAATAGTCGATCATTTATAGTGTATCGTGCGGCTACAGTTCTTCAGTGACCAGCATTACCACCGGTTCGTCGTGTATTTAGCTAGTGCACTTATCCAGGCTGTGCGGCCTAAATCCGTGCCCACACCCGAGGAGTCCTAGGCGAGAACCGTTGGATATGTACACAGGAGAACCTACACCGGCGACTGCAGAACCATTTCTGGTTGGATTATATTGCTTTGGGACCGTGACCACTGGAGAAGAGTACCGTCGATTCCACTGTCGTTTGGGATTTACCCCCGTGAGGATCATCACTCGGGCCCGCCTCTTGGAAGAGGCTGGCTAGCTGTCGTCAATGCTATTCGAGCATCTTGGATTACAACTGTTGCTTTGTCTGCTGATCAAGGGAGTACATGCACCGGCTCCTGTATCTGGAGCCTCGTTATTCCTCGTTGACCCAGACTTTGTACCCGAACATTCCTCTACCCCTACCGGCCTTACACCCCGGAGGGAACCCCCCAGTGTCTCCAGCTGGTACCGGTGTGGCCTATATAATTGCTATACCACAGGTGGCGTCAGCTTAGACCCATCCTAGTATTCATACTATTCTCATTGACTTATGCTCTTGACTGACTTTACGTATGTTCTTCGCCATACAAGCGCGAGCCTAATTCTCAATCTGTAACCTAACGTTGCTTAATAATAATAAATAACCCTCCAATAGAACTTCATGTGTCAATGCCGTATTCTTGTGTGGGTGTTCACCATATATATTCATGTACTGTATGGCCAGTAATTAAAGTACATAACTAGTAGTGGTTTAATATATCACAATCTTTAATACAGTCAGGGTATTGTAACCCCTCAGTTACAGTCGTACTGGCGAATCGCGTCCTGCTCTTCGCCATCGAGATATACCTCATCTCCAGTACCTACTGTACTTCATCAACGAATAAAACAAATGCACCCAGCACCTGCCAGGCCCCGCCCTAGTGACGTACTATAAAGCACTAGGCGTGGTCACCACTCGCTCTTCCTCTATTTCGTTTCCATCATGGCGGATGCTTGCACCCTGTGAACTAGTGTAATGAAAAGTTTAGAGAAATTGCGCAATGTTGAGTGCTTACCGGAGATTTGCCTACCCCTGGAATCTTTGCGGCATATTCCAACGACACGTCGGGTCTATCCTGGTGTTTCCTCGTCTTGTGGCAGCAGATCGAGGGACAGCGTGCAAGGTTTGGCTATCGAGCCGGCTCGTACACAGGTAGGCTCTGTGTCATCAGGCATTAGCGCTGGTTAGTAATGCTGCTGGTTGTTTTGTTACACAACCGAGTTGTGTGTTGGCGCCAGGGGCGGGATGTCTTGGTGAACGTCCCTCTGAGTTGGACGTTTTCCAGGCGATCTTGGAGCGCGCTGCTAACACTAATGCTATAATGCTGGGTCACTGTTTTAATGTTCCCCGCCGTGGGATGTCACTGCTTTTCCCTCCTCTTAACCGGTTCATTGATGAAGGTCAGTCGGTAGCTAATGTGGGGGGTTTTGCTGAGTCTTATTTACCCTTTTTACGGGTGAATGGGTTGACAACAGGGCGCAGGGCGGGTGTGCCGTGGCTAGAGAGCCAGGTAGCATCGATCCTGTGCCCCGGCGGGGTTGAACGGTGTCCCACCCGGAAGCCGACGCTTGAGAGCAGGTCGGCCCGGCAGGTGGCAGTATGGACTGATGAGAGTTATACTGCTACAGGATGGAATTTAGCGGCGGCCAGTGTTGTGGCTCAGCTGACTGTTTTTCTGTCCACATTAACGTCGGGTAGTGGGGCTACAGGACCAGCCGACGTTGAAAACATTTTGCATGTTTTTGGTGTTATAGAGATCTTGACTCAGTGGCAAGCTATAACTGCGGGGAGGATTAGGATGCTATCAACGCTTGTTAATAGGCATTTCTGGTTGGAGCAGTCTCCTCTTGGGGAGGAAGAAAGGTTTCTTCTCCTCACGGCTCCTCTTTCCGCGGAAGAACTCTTTGGTCGTTTTGCGGAGACGCGGGCGGTTGTTGACCTAGATCCCACACCGCCTCACGCTATGCAGCCAGAGGTTGGAGCACGGCCTCGTCAGCGACTGTGGCGAGGCCCTCGACAGGCGGCCATGTTTCCCCCGCCAGTGGTACCCTGGGCGTCGAGTCGACAGCCTTGGCGGCCGAGGGATCGGCCATGTTGGATGTGCTCGGCTTGGAATATACAAGCCGTCGCCGTCCTGCCGCGAGCAGCCCGCTCCTCGATCACTCCTTTCCCCGTCACCAGCGGACCCATCTGCCTTCAGGGATAGGAAAGGGCTTGGCCTAATCCATTTAAACATACGAAGCCTCCTTCAACAACATAAGTTAGACCATCTGAACATTTTAGTATCTCAGGCTGATCCTGATGTTCTGGTTTTATCGGAAACCTGGTTAAAAAAATCTGACAATGACTCATCTGCAGCTTTACAGCACTATAATTTATATAGAAGCGACAGAGCTGGCAGAGGGGGTGGTGTTGCAATGTATGTAAAATCCTGTTTGTCTGTTTCAGTATTGAATACCATCACAGTTCCAAAGTGTTTCGAATTACTTGTGCTGAAGGTTGATTTGGGGCCTTGTAACTCTTTAGTTTTGATTGGTGTCTATAGGCCTCCCAAAGCTGAGGCTAGTGCTACTGATAAAATTATGGATATACTGTCATTATATTCTAATTCAGAGATGCTAGTGCTGAGTGATTTTAACTTGGACTGGCAAAATGCTGCTTCTAGTTACCTGAAGGAGGTGAGTGGTAACCTCTGCCTTACTCAGTTGATTACTGAGAGCACTAGACCAAACCCTAAAGATCATGCTAAATCCACTCTCATTGACTTGATATTTTCTAACAGATGTGACAGGATCTCTGCTAGTGGTGTTTTTGATTTAGGCATTAGTGATCATTGTCCTACGGTCTGTGTTAGATCCACAAAACTGCTGAAATCAAGACCGCGTATTGTTCAAAGGAGAAATCTTAAAATCTTTAACCCCCAAACCTTTTTGGAGGACATTGCTACTAATAATAGTCTATGTTTAGCAGGGTCTGATAATGTGCAAACTGCACTGGATTCTTTTATAAAGACATTTAATTGCTTTGTAGATAAACATGCTCCTTATAAAAGGACTAGGATTAAGGATAGGGTGGCACCGTGGTTCTCAAGTGAGCTGTCAGCATAATTTTCTGAGCGGAACTCTGCGTGGTCACGTGCTAGACGCACTGGGGATACGCAAGACTGGCTTTCCTTCAGACAACTTAGAAATAGAACTACTGCAGCTGTGAGGAAGGCTAAATCTGATTACTTTTTAGACTTAGTCTCGAAATCCTACTCTAACCCAGCTAAATTCTGGGGTGCAGTAAACCTGTCAAAAAATAACCCAGCTACATTGCCATTGTGTATTAATGTGGCTGATTGTAAAATCTCGGATCCTCAGGAAATTTGTCTTGCTTTCAATAAACACTTCATTGAGGCTGGGTCCTTATTTGACAGGTTGTCTACTGGGCTGGCTCCACTGGATGTTGACTCTGACCCTAGCCCAATCTTCGATCATGCCTCGTGTGTACCTACATTTTCCTTCCAGCCATTTTCATCTAGTGAAACTCTCAATATCTTGCAATCCATAGACCCTAAGTGTTCTACTGGTGTGGACAATTTAGCCTCTTTTTTATAAAACTGGCAGCCCCTGTCATTTGTGAGCCATTGTCACACATCTTTAACCTTTCTATTGCATCTGGCATAGTCCCGCAAGTGTGGAAATCTGCCAAGGTGCTCCCCTTGCATAAAGGGGGGGATAGGGATAAGATGGATAACTATCGTCCTATCTCCAAACTATCATGCCTAGCCAAAGAACTGGAGACCATGGTAAACAACCAATTAAAAACCTTTTTCTCAAGTTGCTCAGTGCTAAGTACTCACCAATCAGGTTTCAGAGTAAATCATAGTACTATTACAGCTGTTACTTTGGTCACTAATGACATTATTTCAGCCCTGGACAATGGGAAGCATTGTGCAGTTCTCTTTGTAGACCTCTCAAAGGCGTTTGATACAGTAGACCATCACTTGCTTTTGAATAGTCTAGCTAGCATTGGCCTGGATAAAGCCGCTTGTGCTTGGTTTCAGGACTATTTATCTTCAAGGTGTCAATCTGTGAATTCAGGTAACTTTCAATCTGATTTCCTGCCATTGTCTAAGGGTGTACCACAGGGTTCGGTATTGGGGCCGGTCCTCTTTACAATCTATATTAATGATATTGTTTCTAGTCTTTCAGCACTAGCAGGTTGTCAGGCTCATCTTTATGCGGATGATACAGTTGTCTACTGCATTGCGGATACTGTTCAGGAAGCTATTGTGAACCTGCAGCTTGCGTTTGACACTCTCCAAAATGCTCTAGCTAAGCTCAAGTTAGTGCTTAATGCTAGTAAAACCAAGTCTATGATGTTTTCTAGAGCCAGGGTTATAGATTATGACATGCTACACCTAACAACAGCAAATGGTTTGTATATTGAAAGAGTTAGTGAGTATAAATATCTTGGTATATGGCTGGATGATAAACTTTCTTTTAAATTCCATATAGATAACCTAGCTACAAAATTACGGCAAAAGATTGGTTTCTTGTACCGTAACCGTGCTAGTTTTCCTATGTTCTGTAGGAAAAGAATTATACAGGCTGTTTTTTTGTCAATATTGGACTATGGTGATGTCATTTACAGGCATGCGTCTGCGTCTACATTAAGGCCTTTGGATTCTGCCTACCACTCCGCCCTAAGATTTATTACGGGTGACAAATATGATACTCACCATTGTCTTTTGTATGAGAGGGTAGGCTGGCCATCTCTCTCGTTGCGACGTAGTTATCATGGGTATCTTTTTATCTACAAAGCAATTATTGGCAAACTTCCACCTTATATTACATCTTTGTTGGTCTGGAGTGCTGTCACCTACCAAACTCGTTCGAATGATCGGCTAGTGCTCAGGGTGCCTCGAGTTCGGTCTGAGCTTGGAAAATATGCCTTCTCCTACGATGCTCCATACACATGGAATACCCTGCAAAAGACTCTAAAGCTCGGAACATTCCCGTCATTCATGGAGTTTAAAGGCATTGCACTTGACCTATGTACTGAATCATGTAATTGTTTTTAATCCATCATTGTAGTAATTGTAATTCATTGTAATTATTAACTGTTATGATATTTGTGTCCTTTGTTAACTCGTCATCACTGTAAATGAGGGAAACCTCAGTGCTTTCACGAGTATAAATAAAGGTTTGAAATGAAAAATGAAATGAAAAGGGGCTCTGATCGTTTTCCTTTGGCTGCGGGCCGCGAGCCTTCATTGAAGCGCATGCGGCCCCACGTTTCGCTTCTCATGGGGACAGGGGCTGATACCCAGTTGATGGCTGAGCCTGGGTCTGTCCGTGAGAATGTTTTGCTGTCATGTGGCTCCCTCGCCACGCGTTGTGCGATTGGTGAGCCTGGTGTTACGGCTGCCACTGTCGACGGTGGTCAGCAGGGGGACTCGAGGCCTCTTTGAAAGAATGCTCAGCACGGGTTACCCCGACCTCGCCTTTGCCAGGTGGGGTATCACGTTGATGCCTCCCACTCCCGCGAGATCGGCAGTGGTCTGAAAAGAAGAGGCGCGCGTGATTTGGGTGGTAGCAATATCACTGCAGGGCTACGGTGTGTGGGAACCCATGGAGTCCTCACGCCTTGCATGTCTGGCTGCAGAACAACTCCTCAGCATGTTCTGGAGGGGTGTTCAGTGGGGGAGCGTGTGTCACCTAGTTTGATGTCAGCTTCTCCCGTATCAAACCGGCCCTTTCTGTCGGGGTCCCCCCTTGGGTGCGAACGCCCTGTCCGCTTTGGCGGGTTCAGAGCCTACGCACAGCGGGAGGGACCGGGCCGCCTATCTACAGTTCCTTGCGGCCGAGTGTCAGTTGACGGCGGGTGCGCTCTGGGATTATTATCACATATGGCTACAAGAGTGCCATATGTCGAGATGGGTAGAGAGAACGTTGAGGCGGGGGCTTGTTTTGCAGTTCGCACAACCCCACCCTCCATTTTCAGGTTTGGTGCAGACCCTATTGTCAGGGTCAGCAGCAGTGATAGCTCTGGCCGACGAGATCCAATCTCTGTTGGCGAAGCAGGCCGTAGTCGTGGTCCCGAGAGAGGACGCGATGTCAGGCATCTACTCCCGTTATTTTCTGGTGCCCAAACAGATCCAGACCTATACTGGATCTGTCCGCGTTCAATCGTCTGATAGTGGCGAGACCATTCAGAATGTTGATTGTCAAACACCTGCTACTCGCTGTCAGGGTTGGAGACTGGTTCACCTCCATAGACCTGAAGGATGCGTATTTTCACATCCCGATTTTCCCTCCTCACAGGAAGTTCCTACGGTTCCTATTTCAGGGAGTAGTGTACGAATACCAGAGGTTGCCGTTCGGCTACTCTCTGGCTCCCCGCACATTCACCAAGTGCGTAGAGACTGCGCTGGAGCCTCTACGTCGTCAGCCGGTCGGAGGAGGTCGCCAGGTCTCATACCAGGCTGGTGGTGGAATTCCTCACCAGGCTGGGTTTTGCTGTGAACTGGAAGAAGAGTACGCCTCTTCCCAGTCAACAGGTGGAGAATTTGGGCTTGGTTCTGAGTTCAAGACCCATGAGGGTAACCCTCTCGGAGCAACGGAGGGTGTCTATCCTCCACGCGCTCGGGGGTTTCCGTCCTGGAGGGACGGTAACGTCGCTGCAGGTGATGCGCCTGCTCGGTATGATGGCATCTGCTCACGCTGTGGTCCCTCTTGGCCTCCTCTTCATGAGGAGGATACAGAGGTGGTTCTCCAGTATGAGAATAGACCCGGTGAGGGACAAGTGGAAACGGTTGACGGTTCCTTTGTCGATACGGGGGGATCTCGCCCACTGGAGGAGGACTGGTGTCCTCACCATCGGGGTCCCCATGGGCAGCAGGCGTTCACACGTCACGGTCTTCACCGACGCTTCCCTCGCGGGATGGGGGGGGACGTGTCGGACCGACGCAGTAGGGGGCAGCTGGACGATCCATGCTGCCCGGTCTGCCCTGCACATCAATGTGTTGGAATTGAAGGCGGTCCTCCTGGTCCTCAGACGGCTCGCCCACTTGGTGGTAGGCGAGCACGTTTTGGTCAGGACGGACAGTATGACAGCAGCGGCGTATATCAACAGACAGGGTGGAGTACGCTCCACCCGTCTGCACCGGGCGGCGGTCGGGCTCTGGCTATGGGCGTCTCGCAATCTGCGCAGTCTGAGGGCGCTCCACATCCCTGGCAAGGAGAATGTGGGCGCGGATATGATGTCACGGGGCGGTCCTCGTCAGGACGAGTGGGAACTGCACCAAGACATAGTCAGGCAGATCTGGGATCGCTTTGGGGAAGCTTCAGTGGATCTGTTTGCGAGCAGACGATCTCACAAGTGCCCCTTGTGGTTCTCGGTCAGCCGGGGGGACAATCCTCCCTTGGGGGTGGATGCCTTCTCAGTGTATCCATGGCCGCCCGGGCTTCTGTACGCCTTTCCCCCCACACACCTGGTAGGTCAGTTGTTGGAGCGGGTACGGTGGGAGCACAGGACCGTGATCCTGGTTGCGCCGGACCGGGGCACAGCTGTGTGGTTCCCGGTCCTGATCCAGCTATTGGTAGCCACAGCGACCCTGCCGCTTGAGAGAGGGCCCGCGATGACCAAGGAACAGGCCACGGCGGGGTCGCTGTGGCTGCCCCCTGTGCTGGGCCAGCCTCTGATGGTTTGGCTGGTGAGAGGGTGAGTCTGGAGAGGATGGACCCTTCTGTGGTTGACACCATCCGGAATGCGCATGCTCCCTCCACTATCGCGCTTTATGCGGGTAGGTGGCGTATGTTCCAAGAGTAGTGTAAGGTGGGGGGCCGGGACCCGGTGTCCTGCCCCCTGGATGCTGTCCTTACTTTCCTTCAGTCTCTCCTTGATAGACTGTCGGCTTCGACGGTGAGGGTATATGCTGCGGCTATATCCTCTTATCATGAGGGGTTTGAGGGTGTTGTGTTGTTCAGCCACCCTCTTGTGAAGCGTTTCCTGCTTGGCGCTCGGCGCCTTAAGCCAGTGACATGCTCTCTGGCTCCGAGTTGGGATCTTCAATTGGTCCTCGGTCGGTTGTCCAAGGCCCTGTTTGAGCCTCTTGAGCAAGCGCCTTTGGAACAGCTGTCGTTCAAGACTCCGTTCTTGCTGGCCATCACCTCCGCTAAACGTGTGGGTGAGCTCTGTGCTCTCTCGGTGCGGCCTGAGTGTCTGTCTATTCGTTTCGATAGCGGTGCCACTCTGCGGCCTAATCCAGCCTTCGTGCCGAAAAATATCCGGAGTTCTTTCCACTCCAGGGATATTATGGTTCAGGCGTTTCATCCGCCTCCTCACGCTAGTGAGTTGGAGGCGGGCCTTCACCTGTCATGTCCGGTCCGGGCTTTGGGGATTTACCTCAGCCGTACTCAGGGCCTCAGGGCTACCGATCAGCTCTTTATCTGTTACGGTGGCTCTCGCGCTGGTAAGGCACTGTCGAAACAGCGCCTGTCCCATTGGTTGTGCGAGGGCATTGCCCTTTGCTACACTTTGGCTGGGCTGGCCCCCCCTGGGGGTGTCAGGGTGCACTCCACTCGTGGGGTGGCGGCCTCTGCCGCCCTGTTAGGTGGGGCCTCGGTGGAGGACATCTGTGCTGCGGCTTCATGGTCCTAACCGGGTCCCTTCGTAAGGTTTTACCTCATGGACATGACTGGGGGTTCTGTCTCCCAGGCGGTTCTGAGGTCTGGAACCTCTCCTGCTTCCCGTCTTTCAGTGGGGTAGCAGGGGTGTGTGGGTGTGGACCACAATGTGTTGTGTCACACGTGGTCCCGCCTGTACTGTGCGTTTAGGAGGTTCTGGTTCCCTCTTTTTCGCACTTGGGTGGAGTTGACTGCCGCCCCCTCTTCACTAGGAAGGAAGGGTGACGGGACTCCCTCCCCCCCACTGTGGGCTTTTGGGTCCTCAGGGGGTGCATTTGTCGGTCCTCGCGTCTGCTCTGTCCCCATATCTCGATGGCGAAGAGCAGGACGCGATTCGCCAGTACGACTATATAACGATAGGTTATGTATATAACCTAGTTATATGAGTACTGGCTGAGCGTCCTGCTCTTAGCGTGCCCTGAGGTCCCTTGGGAAACTTTTCTATTGGAAACTGTTTTCCGATGAAGGGCGAGTGGTGACCACGCCTAGTGCTTTATAGTACGTCACTAGGGCGGGGCCTGGCAGGTGCTGGGTGCATTTGTTTTATTCGTTGATGAAGTACAGTAGGTACTGGAGATGAGGTATATCTCGATGGCGAAGAGCAGGACGCTCAGCCAGTACGCATATAACTAGGTTATATACATAACCTATCGTTATCTGTGCTGTTAGCTTGTAGCTAGCTCTGTCCTCGTGGTCACTCCTTCCCCACCCTCCAGCCTGTGTTGTCTCGCTGTCAACGCTTGTCTGCTCATCTGCTTGTCTGACCCAAACCGGAAGAAACTCACAGCTATAAAGTATTTTCCTTAGCAACGGCGGCCAGCCCCGTAGCCACACCCTCTCTCTCGTTACTAAGCAACACATCGCCAGCCGCTGTTCTTTCGGTCTGCCCTGCACCACTCTCTTGAGATTCTGTGTGGTTCAAGAATGTTGATATAAAGCGCCTCTGTGAATGACCTTGGACAATGTCTTAGGCCCCTGTCTGTGACTTCCACAGTCTAACTTGAAACACACACGTACATAGGAGCTGTCTCCTCAGCGTTTATAGTTTAACAAGTATAAACTAATATCTATAGGTTATAAACCAAATGTAAATCATTGATTTCCTTCAATAGCATATAGCCATTTGGATTTAGTATCACCAGGCATGCATAATGAACAGATAATGAAATCTACTGTATGTACAGTAAGTTTCTTATTCTTGCCAGAGCTCCGCCATTTTGAAACTGATTTAAAATCGGATGGTTGCTAAATGCTCATAATAGGGGAGACAAACTAACTGCGCTCAAATATATGCTAATAACGTTCAGTTTTGTGGTATATAATCCAGAGTAATAATAATAATAAAAAAAAAAAAACAGGAAGTCATTTGCTTGGCGAAGGCTAGAGGCCTTTGGGAAGTGTCGTTTTGAGAAATTCCAACGCTCATTGAAAGCTCTGGATGTCCTCTTCCATCATTCAGCACGGGAAGCTTATTCAAAATGGCGGATCTCCGCGACCACAACAAACACATTTCAAAAACTATAATTTCACTAATAACACTTTAACCTATTGGTAAACAAACGTATTGATGAAAATATACATTATAACTGCTGTTGTGACATGGTTATGATGTTTATTCTTGAATATGTTTGAAAAAAACACGACGCAATTAACACAAGTAGATTTCTTGAACTGATTTTAATGAAGCTTATTCATTCTCCATCCAAACCGTAAAATCTGTATAACATACAAATGCATACAAAAGATACCATTAACATTGAAAGTCCATTAAAACCGTGGTCAGAACATCAACTGTCACATATACCAAATCATCATCCAAAACAATCAATACCTTATTGGCTGCGTGCCAGTATAAGAGAACATCGATGCGTTATGGTGTTATGTCTTTAATCCTTATCTTGGAAGATTGTCTTGTTAAATTGTCTTGATGGATTGTCTTTTGCTTGATAGGATTGACAGGAAAGTCAATAATCTACCCACAGTCATGTCGCAACTCAAGAGAAAGAAGGCGGAAACACGTCACCGGATACCAGGTGGACCAAGTCTCGTGAGATGAAATAATTGCACAAACAAATAGAAATAGTGCGCCACTAATATATCTTATATAAACCCATAAGAAATACAATGAAATACAATTGTGTGTATTATTATTAATATACAAAAATAAGCATATACAATTGTAAATTAATATAACTATATTAACCAACTGTTAACCATAGCTGAAGTTACACTCCCACCAATTACACATACTAATAAAATGTGGAATGTCTTATTGCACATACTTATAGAATGTGGAATTTCTTATTGTGGATACTTCAAAGGATATGTCTCTAAGATCAATTGGATTCAACCAGGTAAGTATCTCTTTCCAGTGTAAGACAAAAAACAAAAAACTCCTATTTCAGAGTAAAGGTAAGCAGAAAATGGGTAAGTGCCAAACCAGCTTAATGTTGAATAACTCACTAGTGCTCTAATCTGCTTCTATCAATGTAATTATCTTGTGTATTGGTCTCTCTAAATACACTGTGCTGGTTGTAGCTTTCCCTTTGCTATCGTATGTGATGTGGCTTACTAGCAGCTTCAACTTTCTGACTCTACCATCTTGTCCTGGGTAGACTTCAGTGACTCTTGCTAGTCGCCATTCGTTGCGTGGTGTCAGTTCATCTTGGAGAAGGACGATGTCGTTGACTTTAGAGTTCCTTCTGGTTTTACACCACTTCTGTCTCTGTTGTAGGTTGAGAAGATATTCTTTCCTCCATCTTGTCCAAAACTCATTGGCCAAATACTGAACTCGGCGCCACCTCTTTTGTAGGTACAGATCTTGTTTGATGAATTGTCCAGGTGGGGGCAGAATGATTGTAGATTTCATCGTTAGAATGTGGTTCGGGGTTAAAGGGTCATGTCCGAATGGGTCGTTCAGAAACTCAGCAGAGAGCCTTCAGTCTTTCTTCATTCATTCCCTTCATAAGTTCTGTAAATTCTCTTCTCGCACCAAGAAAATTGGTTCCTTGATCACATCTGAGTTGGCGAACGTTTCCTCTGATCGCAATGAATGATCTGAGTGCATTGATGAATGAGTCTGTAGTCATATCATCAACCACTTCTATGTGAACGGATCTTGAACATAGACAGGTGAGTATACGTCCATATCTTTTTAGATCTTTTCTTCCTTCTTTAATGCAGATTGGGCCTCTTGACCTACACATCCTCCCACCTTGAGGATCCCATCTTCGTCCAGGAAGGGACTTAGCTTTTATAGCTTACTTTCTTTGGTCTTGGCAAGTTCATGCTTTTGCTTGAGTCCTTTTATCTCAGCTGGGAAGGCCTCTTCTTGAGTAAGCTTGATGATAACAAGCTCAGCTTCTTTTCTTTCTTCGATACTTGTATTCTCGTTGGTGCGTTCTTTTGTATATTCGGCACCTGACACATCTGCAGAGGTGCGATGAGACAGCGCTGCTGCATCCTGTGATGCATCCCAGAGCTTGATTTATGACGTGACGGTCTTCAAAAAGTAATTTATGACGCGCAATGCCTCACCCATCCTGTCTGCTGGATGCTTGGTTGGTAGGTTCATACTGTCACGGGTGGTGGTGAGAGCAGGATCCAAATGCAGACAAGGGGATGAGGCTTTAAGTCCAAGGAGTATTTAATCATAAAACCAGGAATAAAACAGAACACAAAACAAAAACTCTAAACTAACACGGGGAACACTTATTAAACACGAGGAACCTGGAGACATGGAACGACAGCATGGTACAAACAGGAAAAAACGATGAAACCACCCAGAGAACAGGAAACAAGGAGCTTACATACACATGAACAAATGACAAACGAGACACACCTGGACTTATTATAACAGGAGACACCTGGGAGGGGAAACAGACTGACAAAGACTACAAGGAACTACAACTATGGATGACAAGACAAACACCATACACTGGGACAAAACAAGCAGACTACCAAGACTAAGACTAAACAGATAATACATAATACAAGACAAGAGTAACGCTAAAGTAACAGGGGAACATTAACGGCAAGAGAGAGAAAGAGAGAGAGAGAGAGAGAGAGAGAAAGAGAGAGAGAGAGAAAGAGAGAGAGAGAGAGAGAGAGAGAGAGAGAGAGAGAGAGAGAGAGATAGAGAGAGAGAGAGAGAGAGAGAGAGAGAGAGAGAGAGAGAGAGAGAGAGAGAGAGAGAGAGAGAGAGAGAGAGAGACCGGTTCCTGACAGGCAGCGAGCGAGCGAACTGGAGACGAAATCGCGCGCGACACTGTCCTGATATGAGGCGGTGCGTGTCCGAGTGTGTCTGTGTGTGTGTTCCCTGGAAGCACACAGGGGCAAAGCAGCCTGCGATTCTCGACCAATAAAAAGTGTTTAGGGGCGGGACTCGGCCGCGTAATCGCTCAACTAGAGCCACAGCGAGCGAATATTTGAGGGGTGGACGACATCGCCGCTCAGTTCGCTGTCGCTCGCGGCAGGTCAGGATAGTCTGATTGAAACGAATACATTTTAATAATTTTCGCAATCACGCTCGCTCGCGTCGCTGCCTGTCAGGAAGGGGTGAGAGAGAGAGAGAGAGAGAGAGAGAGAGAGAGAGAGAGAGAGAGAGAGAGAGAGAGAGAGAGAGAGAGAGAGAGAGAAGGGGGAACAGGGACACCAGGAACAAACATACAGGGACAGGGAGAGGTAGAGCAGGGGAGAATAGTCCAATAACAGGTGGGGCATGACAAACATAGTAGTGTAGCTCATCCTGTGTACTTCATACTTGTTGCCTTGTTGAAAAATTATTTTTTTCTCTTATTTTCCAACTGGTACTGCTGCCTCAGCATTTCCACATGTCAATCTTCATTGTTAACGTTAGTAGTGGGGAATTTGGTATAAAGGGACGTCTGTTTACTGTAGTTTACCGCAACCATAGAACTATATAAAACTGTGTGTGTCGCCAGAAGGTGATGTCACTTCCAGAAAATGCACTCACCCTCTCTCGTCGCAGGACAGGGCAGTAGTCTAATATGCATTCACTCACCACAGTCAATGTTAAAAAATATATATATATATATTAAAAAATTCTAGATGGCCATTGGCCGGTATTTACAGGTTAACGGAAACCCTGCCTGGGATGTGCACACCAGTCAGGTGGTGAAGAACAACAAAGCCTCTTTCACCTCACCTGAAGAAACTCAACATGGGCCCCTTCCCAGATCCTACGGGCCTCTACAGAGGCACAACCGAGAGCATCCTGACTGGCTGCATCTCCGCCTGGTATGGAAACGGCTTCGCCCTCAACCACAAAGCACTACAGAGGGTCGTGAGGACAGCCCAGAACATCAGTGGATGTGAGCTTCCCTCCATCCAGGATATATTCAACAGACAGCGTGTCAGTAAAACCTGCAGGATTATCAAGGACCCCAGTCATCCCAACCACAAACTGTTTCAGCAGATGCCGTCTGACAAACGGTACCACAGCCTCAAGGCCCGGACCAGCAGACTCAAGGCTCAGACCAGCAGACTCAAGGCTCGGACCAGCAGACTCAAGGCCTGGACCAGCAGACTCAAGGCCTGGACCAGCAGACTCAAGGCCTGGACCAGCAGACTCAAGGCCCGGACCAGCAGACTGGTAATGTACTCAATCGCAACAACTATAGACCCATTTCAATCATTTGTTCAACAGCTAAAGTTTTTGAAAAATTTATTTACAACCAATTGTCCAATTATCTCTCTAAACATAATATTCTATCACCCTCACAATCAGGTTTCCGTTCAAATCTTTCTACAACAACTGCTCTATTAAAACTCACCAATGACATATATTCTTCATCTGGCAATAGCGAACTTACTGGTGCAATCTTTATTGACTTAACCAAGGCATTTGACTTGGTGGACCACTATCTGCTTCTAGATAAACTCTATTCTATCGGACTGTCACGTAATGCATTACTCTGGCTCAACTCTTACTTGCACAATAGAAAACAATGTGTTCAAATACAGGGCAGTAAATCTGATTTAGTAGTGCAGGAACGTGGTGTGCCTCAAGGTTCAATTCTAGGTCCACTACTTTTCTCCATCTTCATTAATGATCTCCCTTCAATCTTCTCCGACTGTAGTATTCAACTCTATGCAGACAACACAGTCATATACTCATCAAAAAGTGTCACGACGGGGTTAGGTAGAATGCAATAATACAGAAAGGGAAGGAATGGAGGAGGCAGAGGCGAGGAGTGAAGCTTGGAGAATGATGTTTACTGTAGAATCCAGTGCAATACAAGGAAAAATACAGAAACTAAATAACAAACTTCACAATACAAAACAACAAACACTAAGACTTACTAGAGGGAGAACGGTGCGACACGACGTGGAGGAACAGGGGGTAACTGGAGGAATGTCGCCACACAGAAGGGAGGACAGACAGAACCCTATATACCCCAACTAATTATCAATTAAGAACACCTGGCCAACACAGAATCACAAACAACCCCTAGACAATAAGCAAAGAACAACTAAACACAACTAAACACAAAGGCAACTCCTAACAACCCAAAACAGTGCATGACATCACACCAGGGAAGGGAAAGACAATAACAGTACACACCATGACACCACATTAATCATACTATTAATTATTGTTATCACAGTAGTCAGGATGTCCAGTGTACTGGAGCGCACCGATTGTTTGTCACCACTAGAGGGTGGTAGGGCGCCAATGTCAGGCCGAGGGCCAATGTCAGATAGAGGGCATTGCCCAAAGTTAGATGGAGGGTACTGCCCAATGTTACCATCCTGCCCAGTCCAGCCAGGACCGGGCCTAGGATCCTGACAGTACCCCCCCCTCAACGGGTGGCTTCCAGACACCCGAAAACAACGTCCATAAGCAGGTGAGGGAGGAAGCCGGAACCCCGGAGAGGACCCAGGGAGAGGACCCGAAGACGAGGGACCAGGAGGCTGAACGAAAAAACCAGGAGGGGCATAGCAGCCAGGGGGGTAGAAAACGGGCGCAGATGCCCGGAGAGGGGGGGTGGGGACGGGAACAGAGGCCCGGGGAGGAGGACTGGACCTGGGAACAGAGGTCCAACGAGGGGGGGTGGGGATGGGCACCGAGACCCGGGGAGGGGGGCAGAACCTGAGAACCGAGGCCCGACGAGGAGGGCTGGACCTGGGAAGCGAGGCCCGACGAGGGGGGGTGGGTACAGGTGTAGAAGCCCGGGAAGGGGAGCTGGACCCTGGAGCCGGATCCCGGACGAGAGGCCCTCCAGCCGCCGGACTAGGGACCGGTTCAGGAGAGCCGGAATGGAGGTGCGGCGGCGACGACCCCCGGAGCAGGATCCCACGCAGGCCCCGGCGAAGACCACGGCGAAGACCCCGGCGGAGACCACGGCGAGGACCAGGACGCCGATCACGGCGCAGAGCTGGACCAGACGGGGAGCCAGGATCCGTCGAAGAGCCGGGAGCCGGCACGGCAGCCGGACCAGGTGGAGAGGCCGGGCAGGGCGTGGAGACCGGATCGGTCTCGGCGGCGAGGCGTGGTGTAGGATCCGGGGATGAGGAGCCAGGACCCAGAGCTGAGGCTGGACTGGGCGTGGAAGCTGGACCAGCTGTGGAGGCCTTACTAGCCATTCTAGCCTCGGGGGCTAGGCTAACTGTGGGCCCTGGACTCACTGTGGGAACTGTGCTAGCTGAAAATGCCTGACTAGCTTGGGACATCTGGTCCGTCTCAGGTACTAGGCTCACCCTGAACCTGGAGCCTAGTGTTGGGGAAAATGTGTATGGGGTGGACTAGTTTAATATAGGTCAACTAGCAGTGCTGAAAGACGGTCTGGCTGACGTTCTTAAAACAACTTGGACAGAGGGACATTTCAGTACGGCACATTGTGTGCTGGTAATCTCGGACATCGTATCGCTTTCATATCTTGTTCTTTTCTCTCTTTCATACATACACAGACACACGGACACACACATACACAGCACACACACACAGACACAGCACACACACACAGACACACAGACACACACAGTCACACAGACACACACACACACACACACAGACACACACAGTCGCACAGACATACACACCGACACACACACACACACACACATTCCCTGTGACACAATACACACATACAATACACATACGTCTGTACGCAGACGCACACACACACAGACACACACACACATACACACACACACACACACACACACACACACATCTCACTCTCTCTTCAATGTTCTTAAATGTTTTACATCATATCGTGTGTGGACATCATATCTTGTTTATCTCTCTTCATGTTCTTAATGTTCTTATCTCTCTCCGATGTTAAATCTACGTATCATCTTAATGTACGTCATGTCAGATCTGACATGATATGATACGTCATCATATCTGTCATGGGGGGGCAGGACTGAGAGGGGATTTAGGGGACAGGCAGAGGGATTGAGAGGAGAGTGTTTTTTGTTCAAGCTGTGGTGATCCTCTGCTCGACCCATAGCTCTTGCTGTTAAGAAC
>NC_140174.1:60063059-60098059 GCF_963971535.1 Notolepis coatsorum | reverse complement strand
ACACACACACACACACACAGTCACACACAGACACACACACACCGAGTTGTAGTAGCGTTGTAGAGTAGTAGATCTAGGTTAACTGTGTCCTGGGGTAGTTGTAGAGTAGTAGATCTAGGTTAACTGTGTCCTGGGGTAGTTGTAGAGTAGTAAATCTAGGTTAACTGTGTCCTGGAGTGGTAGTTGTAGAGTAGTAGATCTAGGTTAACTGTGTCCTGGAGTGGTAGTTGTAGAGTAGTAGTAGCTGAAGTACAACCACACACACACACACACAACACAATAAACACATATACACACTAAACAACGATGCATACAGCAGAGGACATACTGTTAGACCGGAACCCGCTGATAAAGAACCTAATTCTCAAGGTTGGTGTCCGGTGGCAGAGGCGTACAAAGGCCGGGGACACAAAATGGCCTTCCGGAGGTACTTTTGATCTCGACGTATGCGAAGAGATGAATGTAATGATTCGTAACCACAAGCCAGGCGACAACAGCAAAAAGAGGTTGAAAAAGAGGACAGAAGAGTTGGGGGTAATGAAGCTCTACGCCCAGAAGGGGAGAGCATACAGGCAGGAAGCTTTAGCGCTAAATCAGAGAGAGACGGATATAGGGAAACCAACATCCCCACCTTATGTCACGCAATTGCCGGTGGGCACTGTGACAATAAGAGGAGAATATGAGGAGACGGAATTAGGGACCCCCGCTAGGTCAGAAACCCCCGCTAGGTCAGAAACCTCCGCTAGATCAGAGACCTCCCTTAGGCGAGATACCCCCCCCAAACTGACCCCGCAGGATCTCTATCCGAAAGTCCTGGCGGCATATGGCGAGACAGTACGTCGGAAGTTGTATGATGCAGAGGAAGAGGAGGTAGAGAACCTGGGCAGGCAGAGGGAGGGAGTCGGGGGGAAGATAGAGGAAGAGGCCCGTCAAAATATGGCACAGCAGACATCAGGGAAACACGGAGCGTGTGGCCACACTAAACTGTTGAATGAGGAGGAAGATGAGAATGACACAAAACCAGGACAGGAGAAAGGAAACATTACAGGAACCCTGACTTTCGCCCCTACATTCGTGGGAAGTGTGACAAGCACAGGCCAGTTTCCCCTGCTAATAAAGGGGAACGATATCTTTCACATGCCATGGTCACCTCTAGACATCGATGGTTTAATAGTAAGACTACCGGACCTTTCAGAAGGAGCCTCCAGGTGGATCACGCAGTTTGAGGAAAATACGTCATCTTTTCTGCTAGCAGTGGGTGACGTCAAATCCCTGTTGACGCGTTTGCTAGGAGTTGGTGCCTGCCGGGACATCATGGGTGATACATCGATGCGAGTGGCATGCGACACGCAGGCCCATGATGGAGACATATTCAACGCGCATAGAGCGGCGTTGTGGTACAAACTCAGGAATCAATATCCATCACGTATTAATCCGGCAAAACTGGCAGGCAACCCCATAATGGAGACGGAAGGGCCTGGCGCCTATGTGAACAAAGTACTGAAGGAGTGGAGAGGTGAGCTAGGACACAACCCAGAAATTGACCCGTTGCAGAGAACGATGTTTAGAGAAAGTGTGATGAAAGGGCTTCCAGAGGTGGTTAAGAATAGACTGGAAGACGTGGTGGGGTTAATGGACATGACTTATCCTTTGTTCTGTGCACATGTAACACATAGTGTGGAGAAGCAAAGGGCTCAGGAGCAGAAAGTCAGGGATCAGGATAGAAATGACGCAAGGAAGTTAACTCAGCAACAACTGCAGCCCCAAAGGAGGTTGCAGGCAGTAATGGTGTCATCTGCTACCTCTCCACCCATGCAGGACCAGGGACCCCCGCCTGCACCTCAGGTAGTGAGAAGTTATGGCTATAGTTCACAGAACCAGGCGTCCAGGCGGCAGGCAGGGAATGGGCAATCAGGCCCACGGTTTACACAGGGACCGGGGAACGAACAACAGTTTCCCCGTTTCCACTGTTGGAACTGCGGCATGCAGGGACACAGGGAAATGAGATGTAGGCAACCATACCGTCCCGGCTCGGAGTATGGAAGACCCGTGCGCCAGGGGGAGTCACAAGGGCCCCACGACCAGGGGGAGACAGGAGGGCCCCGAAACCAGGGGGGTAATCACTAGGGGTGCCCAGAGAATGCGACGGGGGGAAATCAAATGATTGTGGTTTCCAAGGGAGCTGAGCAAGAACCTATTCTGCAGGTCCTAGTGGAGGGCAAATTAACAGAGATGATGGCAGACACTGGAGCAGGTTTTTCCTGCATAAAGCAAAAATACGCCGCTCACTTACCCCAGTCTGGACAGTATGTTCGGACGGTCGGATTCTCGGGAAAAACACAATTAATACCCACATCAGATCCAATCTCTATGACGTATAACAACAAGACCATAACAATACCTGTATTAATTTCGGACAGCACCCCGCGCAATCTCTTGGGACGAGATGCAATGTGTAAACTAGGCTGTAATATCCTATGTACGCCTGAGGGGATTCAAATTGAACAAGACGTGTACCAAATGATGCTACAAGGGACGGGGGAGAAAGAGGCCACTGTGTTCTGGCTGGGCAACATAGATGCAGAGCTGCAAAGGGTCTGTGCCCCCTGGGAGCCATTTCTGAAAACCCAACTGCCTCAGTCTAGACAAACAAACATGGAGGCACATTGCACACTACAATATTTGACGAATAGTGACCTAGTTAGGAACAAGGCATGGTTGCAGGGACAGCCCGAGCAGGTGCAGATTAACTCATCTACGATAATTGTAGGGAGACAGGGCGCGGCGTTGAGGGTTAACACGGGTAAGTATCTACGGGAACAACATAGACTAAGAGACGCCGCCCCACACATCACTCTGAGAATAAATCCTGGTTACGAATCCGAAAATCTAGGTTCAATGATACAGGAATCCGAGACTCAAAGGTGGGTCTCCACGGAATCTCCGCTAATTTGGAACAGCGCAGATGGGAGTTTCATAAAAATAATGATTTCCTTTTCAGTTTTGGCAAAACCGCAAGTAATCAGATTACCAGGAGACCCTTGCGTTATTCCAGAGGCGGATGCTTTGCTGGAACAGGACATGTTGGCGCGCACCCCGGAACGGTTGTGGTCAAAACACGACACAGATGTGGGTCTAATATTGTCGGCACAGCCAGTGAAGGTCAGGTTAAAGAAGGGTTGTAGACCACCCTTTATCAGACAGTATACAATGAAGCCAGAGTCGGAGGAAGCTATATCACATCAGATTGAGGGACTGTTAAAGGGGGGAGTGCTCGTCCCTTTCAAATCCAGATGTAATACACCTATCCACCCAGTGCTAAAGGCAGACAGGGCTAGGTACAGACTGGTACACGATTTGAGGGCGGTGAACGACGTGGTGTCTGGACCAGAGGCGGAAGTCGCTAATCCACACACCCTCCTGACAAACATCCCGAGTAGCTCGCAGTACTATACGGTCATTGATCTCACGCAGGCATTCTTCAGTGTTCCATTGGAAAAAGAGTCTCAGTATCTGTTTGCTTTTACCCACAGGGGGAAACAATACTCTTACACCCGGTTGCCACAAGGGTTCGCGCACTCGCCGCATTACTTCTCGAAGGCGCTCAAGGAAGACTTGCAAGGAGTGTGCGACACACTACTCAGCACGGTTTTACTGTATGCAGATGACATTCTAATCTGCTCGGATACACGTCAGCAGTGCCATGAGGACTCCATCAAAGTTTTGAGTGGATTAGCCGTGGGAGGCCACAAGGCATCCCGTTCAAAACTGCAGTACTGCCAGCCAAAAGTTGAGTACTTGTCTCGCGTCATTCAAAAGGGCATAAAAAACATCTCACCCACGCAACTCGAAGCTGTATCCAAGGCACCTAGGCCATTGACGGTCCGACAGATGATGACGTTTTTAGGGATGACTGGGTACAGCTCTGAGTGGGTGGAGGACTATACGATAGCGACAGCGCCGTTGAGGATGATGATAAAAGAGGCGGGTACAGACAAGCTTCGCGCTCCCTTGACATGGACCGAGGAGGGGGAGGACGCGTTCATAAACATTAAGCGTCTGTTGTTACAGGCCCCTGCCCTGGCGCTGCCGGATTATGAGAAGTGTTTCCACCTATTCGTCTCACATAGAGCGCAGCATGCGACAGCTGTCCTGACTCAAACACAGGGGGGGAGTGGGAAAAAACAACCGATAGCATATTACTCTAGAGCTCTTTCGCCGGTGGAGCAGGGTCTGCCACCTTGTTATCAGGCCCTGGCCGCAGCACATTTGATGTATGAGAAGGCAACGGCCATGACAATGGGATATGACATTTGCATTTGGACACATCACAAATTGGCAAACTTGATTGAAAGAGGCAAATTTGTTCTGACCAGCCAACGGCAACAGGCTTACATGAGGCTCCTGCAGTACTCGGACGTTACGATAAAAACATGCCACGGCAGTAACCCGGCGGATCTGGTACCACTCCCGAGCGAGGGTCAACCGCATGAGTGTGAGGTGGAGGTACAGGCTTTCGTGAAACTCCGTCCTGATTTGGGAGTCGACCCGCTCGCGATAGCAGAACTCTCACTTTTTGTGGATGGGTCCTGCTATCGGGAGGGGGAAAATTTAAGGTCAGGATACGCCGTCGTACAGTGCAAACCTAACGGAGAAACACTAACAAGAAAGGCCGAACAATGCATGCAACCATGTTCGGCCCAGCTTGCAGAACTAATAGCACTAACAGAAGCATGCATAATAGCTAAAGATCGCACGGTTAACATCTTTACAGACTCTGCGTATGCGCATGGCGTATGCCACCTATTCGCGGCCATTTGGAAGGCAAGAGGCTTTAAGAAATCGGACGGCTCACCGATCCTTCACCACAAGCAGGTTGTGGCGCTTATTCAGGCTGTAAAGTTGCCCAAAAGCATTGCTATCGTAAAGTGCCAGGCACACAGAAAAGACCTGTCCTTTGTGACGACGGGAAACAACGCGGCGGATGAGGCCGCGAAGGCGGCGGCTGCGGTGCCGTCCACGGCTGTTCTGATGTTTGCGGCCGAACTGACGACTGAGGTAACTGAGGATAATTTGAGTGATCTTCAGGACTCAGCCACGCAGGCCGAGAAACAGTCGTGGACGGAGAGGGGGGCTGTAAGGGGGGCAGATGGTCTGTGGAGGAGTCATAACGGTTTGATAGTCGCCTCCATCGATCTTCTGTCCTTAGTGATACCTGAGGCTCATGGTGTTGATCACTGTGGAAGAGCAGAGACCCTGAAACGAATCACGAAAATGGGATTTTGGTCCCCAAAGCTTCAGGCACAAATTGACGTTACACTAGCCAGGTGTTTAACATGCTTCCTGAGGGACCATTCAGACATCTGATTATGGACTATACAGACATGATAACGCCAGTGCAGGGCAAACGATACCTCCTGGTAGTAGAGGACTGCTTTAGTCGCTGGATTGAGGCCATTCCATCTAAACACAAGAACGCGGACACAGTGATCAAGTTCCTGTGTCGCGAGGTCATTCCGAGATTTGGAATTCCCACGATATTACAAAGCGATAATGGCCGCGAGTTCATCGACAAGGTGGTTAAAGGGCTGATGCAGAAATTAGGTATAAGACAGCGCCTTTCCTGTGTCTATAGTCCCGGGTCGCAGGGGAAGGTGGAAAGGGCCAATCTGGTCATTAAAAACAAACTGTTGAAAATCTGTATGCAAACTAAGCTTAACTGGATTGATGCTTTGCCACTTGCTCTGATGGCTATTAGAAGCAGCGTAAACCGCCAAACACAGCTAACACCGCATGAAATGCTTACAGGCCGCAGCATGCCAGCACCGCCATTTAGACACCTGGCTAGGGGCCCGGCATTAGATATTTTTGAGCAAGATCTGAAAAAATATCTTCAGCAAGTGACTAAAATACATGAAGCTGTGTTTCGACAGGAGCAGAGAAAGGAGAGAAAGGGGGTGAAGGAGGCGGAGAAGGAAGCCACCAAACCGAGACTGATCCCTGGGGACTTGGTCTTCGTAAAGGTCCACAAGAGAAAGTGGTCATCACCCCGGAGAGAGGGCCCGTACGAGGTGATCCGATCGACTGGAACGGCAGTCCAAGTCAAAGGATCAGCGACCTGGTTCCACTTCAATCACTGCATAAAGGCCAGCGGCGATCTCTTGGGGGATACAATCGATCGCAGTTATGCAGAACCCGACATGGAGGGTCCGAGACGGCAACTGGAAGGTGCAGTGCCTGCTGATGCTCCCGCAGATGTTGGCAGCAGTGTGCGGACGGTCGGCCGGGCACAACGACGTCATTAAGAACCGTCACGGTCGACCCGTCCTTGAGGATGACGGGTTTGAGTGGGTAGGAGTCCCACGGGGTCCCGCTCAGGCTCAAGTACCAGCAGGCTTTCATGACCAGGCTCAGAATCAGGCGCCCCCTCTTCCCTCCATCGAGGAAGGGGGGGAGAAGATAAGACTACAACCAAAAGGGGTGTTTCCCGTAGGACCGCAAGGGCATGTTTTTGATTTTGACCATTCCCCCGTTACAGGCGGGGATACTTACCATTATACTAACGAGGATCGGGTTGTGGGGGTAGATAGGAGAGTTGAGCCTGTCCCGAACCAATCACAGGGGACAGGGGTGAGGGGAAAAAGGGAGGTCAAGGACACTGAGTCGGAAGAGGTGGGGGGACAGGATATGTTCCAGAGGACAGCCGGAACGTTGAGGGACTCAGTGGGCTCACTCTGGGCCAGGTTGAGGGGTTTGCTTCCTTCCGGGGAACAAGATGGGGGCGACTATGACTATGACGAGGAAGACCCGGAGGCTGACCCGATGTATAGGGCGGCTTTAGGGAATGAGTGGTTTAAGTGGGTCCAGTACACGAGCGCGCAGAATCAGATAGAGGATTGTTATGTCTGCTCCAAGGCACGTCCGGATAGGCTGCTGGTGAAGGGCATGAAGTTCAGTTGGGCTCAGTGTGACAGGGACGCAGAGGCATGGGAGGGGCCCCATAATAGTCGCCCTTGGTGCGAGGCAGAGTGTTTGGGGTTTCTCGGCTCTAGTCGTTTTAAGGCGGCAGGAAACGTCACGGATTTCAAGGATGTCACTATGCGGGAACGTTGTAGGAAATTGGATGTACGTGTGCAGGGGGTAGCGACGGGGTTGCCAATACCCAGAGGTGTCAAACTATGGCTGACCAAGGATTTCGAGTGCTTGCAAAAGGAGGGGACCCGGGATGTAGGGGAGGTGGCAGAGGGGCGGTGCACTACTATTTGGAGCATCACGACTAACTGCACGAAAGAAGGAAAGTGTGGACACGGGGTCGTGTTAAAGGGAGTGGATACCAACCCACGGCCTGTAGCTTGCCCTTTTCATGTCCAGGATATGGCACTGGCGGACCAATACTGGCTCTGCGGCGGTAGGAGGTTGAGGAATACACTTCCTTTAGATTGGTCAGGTAGATGTGCCCGGGTTCAGGCGATCATGCCAATGGTGGTCCTACCATTATCAGTGACGGAAGGACCTTCTGAGTCTCCTATCTTTCGAACGAAGCGTAGCTACAAGGCAGACCCAAGGGTGTATCTGGACAGCATAGGACAGCCAAGGGGCATTCCAGCCGAGTTCATGGCTAAGAATGAGATTGCGGCAGGGTTTGAGTCTATTCTGCCATGGATATCGGTCAATAAGAACACCGGGTGGATCAACTATTTGTTTTACAATCAGCAGCGGTATCTCAACTACACCGAGGAGGCGTTGGATGCAATGGGGGACCAGATGCACGCGACCAGTACGGTGGCGTGGCAGAATAGACAGGCTCTGAACTGGTTAATGGCGGAGAAGGGTGGAGTCTGTTCCATGTTTGGACAGTACTGCTGCACATTCATTCCGACGAATGTGGGGCCAGGGGGAAAGTTCTCCGAGGCCATGGCTAAGCTGAAGGATTTGAGGGAGGAGTTGAGGGGGAATTCTGGCCGGAATGAAGAATGGTGGGGGAGTGGGGTGTTGGAAAGATTGGGACAGTGGGGAAGCATAGTGATGCAGACGGGGATATCCATTGGGGTGGCAGGGTTGATATTGGTTCTCCTTTTCTGTTGTGGTATGCCTCTCTTGGGTAGGCTGGTAACTTCACACGTAACGAGCCAAATGCTGATGGTGGGACAGAAAGAGATTGAGCCACAAATCGGGCCATATCCTCAGCTTTATGCTGCCTTAGAGGGAGACGAGGGGATAGAGGATTAGGGGTATGGTGAGGTAGGGACATTTTCTTTTTGTTGGTTCTTTCCTTTAAGAGTGACGGGGGATGGTCTGAGTGCAGTTTTGTTGGTTTATTCCTTTAACTAGGAATTTTAGTCTGATTTTCTAATGATCCTTCGGCATAGAGATTGCAACCATTGAAAATCATTGCATTGTTTTTTATTTTTTTATTATTTTTTGTTTATTTTACTTGTGGTCCTGGTCAAACCGGAATGGGAAGGGGCATCGGCAGAGTGTCGGTTCTGAGCCTGAGGAAGCATTGAGAAGAAGTGGTCTGGGGATCGGTTCTGGGGACTGGAGGGACAAAGGGGGGGGCTAACGCAGTGGGCAAGATGGGCACCTCCCGTCGAAGATGGGGGGACACGTGGTGAGGTCGGTACCAGCGCCTCCCGTCCAGGCATGGGGACATGCTTCTACGAGGACTGGAGGTGTGGCGTGGTGGTTGCTGTATTGGCAAAATGTGACTTTTGGCAATACGGTGAGGAGACTATGGCGTGGGCATGGAAGGGGGGCTGAGCGATGGACACTGGGACTCAATGTTATGGAAGAGACAATGTCATTTTTTTTGGGAGGGATGTTCTATGTTTAGTTCTGACGGTCAACTTCTCCTTTCCCTGATGAGAGTCGCGGTTTCCGGCCGGAACTGTGGCTCATTTGGTAAGCGGTGGAGGTTGGGGGGATTTGTCTGTCAGGTTAGGATTATAAATTGGGGTATTTTTTTTTTTTTTTTATGTTTTATTATTACTCTTGTTTTGAGCGGTTTTGTGTTTATTGTGAGAACGGTAGTCAGCCTTTGTTGGTCCGTTAGGGGTCCAGTGAATGAAGTAAGGTTTCTTGTTTAGTTAGACATTTAAAATTTATTATATGGCTAGGTTTCTTGTTTAGATCAGCCATTTAAACTTTTATTATATAAATATGGTTTCTCGTTTAGTTAGACGTTCACATTTTCTTGGTTATATGATTTGGGTGGGACTAGGGATAGCCCCAAATGGGGGAATGTTGGGGAAAATGTGTATGGGGTGGACTAGTTTAATATAGGTCAACTAGCAGTGCTGAAAGACGGTCTGGCTGACGTTCTTAAAACAACTTGGACAGAGGGACATTTCAGTACGGCACATTGTGTGCTGGTAATCTCGGACATCGTATCGCTTTCATATCTTGTTCTTTTCTCTCTTTCATACATACACAGACACACGGACACACACATACACAGCACACACACACAGACACAGCACACACACACAGACACACAGACACACACAGTCACACAGACACACACACACACACACACACACACTGACACACACAGTCGCACAGACATACACACCGACACACACACACACACACACATTCCCTGTGACACAATACACACATACAATACACATACGTCTGTACGCAGACGCACACACACACAGACACACACACACATACACACACACACACACACACACACACACACATCTCACTCTCTCTTCAATGTTCTTAAATGTTTTACATCATATCGTGTGTGGACATCATATCTTGTTTATCTCTCTTCATGTTCTTAATGTTCTTATCTCTCTCCGATGTTAAATCTACGTATCATCTTAATGTACGTCATGTCAGATCTGACATGATATGATACGTCATCATATCTGTCATGGGGGGGCAGGACTGAGAGGGGATTTAGGGGACAGGCAGAGGGATTGAGAGGAGAGTGTTTTTTGTTCAAGCTGTGGTGATCCTCTGCTCGACCCATAGCTCTTGCTGTTAAGAACTTCTTTTCTTAAATAAATTACCTACTTGTTACAATTGGAAATATCGTCTCCTGCTGTGTTAAACAACCTTCAGCCACAACACTAGTCTGGCAGTGGAGACTGTGCTAGCTGGAGACATCTGGTCTGTCTCCGCTACCAGGCTCACCCTGAACCTGGAGCCTAGGTTGGCAGTGGGCATCTGGTTAGCTACTGTAGCAGGGCTAACAGGCGGGGCTGTGCTAACTGGGGACGGCCGGTTAGCTATTGGGAGGGGGCTAACGGGCGGAGCTATGTTAGCTGGGGATGCCTGGCTAGCTTGGGACATCTGGTCCGTCTCCGGTACTAGGCTCACCCTGAACCTGGAGCCTAGTCTGGCAGTGGAGACTGTGCTAGCTGGAGACATCTGGTCTCTCTCAGATACTAGGCTCACCCTGAACCTGGAGCCTAGTCTGGCAGTGGAGACAGTGCTAGCTTGAAACGGCCGGTTAGCTATTGAAACGGAGCTAACGGGCGGAGCTAGGTTAGCTGGGAGTGGCTGGTTAGCTCTTGACACTAAGCTAACCGGTGGAGCTATGTTAGCTGTGGACGTCTGGTTAGCTGTATGAGCGGAGCTAACGGGTAGAGCTGTACCAACTGGGGACGTCTGGCCATCTATAGTGGCGGAGCTAACAGGAGGAGCTGTGCTAACGGGGGACAGCCGGTCAGCAATTGGCACGAAGCTAACGGGCGGAGCTAGGTTAGCTGGGAGTGGCTGGTTAGCTATTGGCATGAAGCTAACGGGCGGAGCTAGGTTAGCTGGGAGTGGCTGGTTAGCTCTTGACACTAAGCTAACCGGCGGAGCTAGGTTAGCTGTGGACGTCCGACCGGCGATGGACATCCGAGCAACCTCAGCGGCTGTGGGAGGATCTAGGCTGACCGTAAGCCTGAGAACAGTCGGCAGGCTAGCTACACTAGCCTTCGGCTTATGCTTCTCCATGAGGACAGCAATATGTTCAGCCATCTCCCACATCGCCGTCTGCAGTGTCGGGTTCTCAGTGGCGACCTGGTCGATCTTCCGGAGTAGGAACCCCCATTTGGCCAGTGAGTAACTCTTCATGTCACCGGCCATCAGGGCCAGGACAACGGTGATGGTATCGCTTGCCTTTCCTGCTGCATTCGTTAATGTTGGTGGCGACATTCTGTCACGACGGGGTTAGGTAGAATGCAATAATACAGAAAGGGAAGGAATGGAGGAGGCAGAGGCGAGGAGTGAAGCTTGGAGAATGATGTTTACTGTAGAATCCAGTGCAATACAAGGAAAAATACAGAAACTAAATAACAAACTTCACAATACAAAACAACAAACACTAAGACTTACTAGAGGGAGAACGGTGCGACACGACGTGGAGGAACAGGGGGTAACTGGAGGAATGTCGCCACACAGAAGGGAGGACAGACAGAACCCTATATACCCCAACTAATTATCAATTAAGAACACCTGGCCAACACAGAATCACAAACAACCCCTAGACAATAAGCAAAGAACAACTAAACACAACTAAACACAAAGGCAACTCCTAACAACCCAAAACAGTGCATGACATCACACCAGGGAAGGGAAAGACAATAACAGTACACACCATGACACCACATTAATCATACTATTAATTATTGTTATCACAGTAGTCAGGATGTCCAGTGTACTGGAGCGCACCGATTGTTTGTCACCACTAGAGGGTGGTAGGGCGCCAATGTCAGGCCGAGGGCCAATGTCAGATAGAGGGCATTGCCCAAAGTTAGATGGAGGGTACTGCCCAATGTTACCATCCTGCCCAGTCCAGCCAGGACCGGGCCTAGGATCCTGACAAAAAAGTAACTTACTACAAATTCAATCTACATTACAATTTAACTTCAATAAACTTGAAGCATGGCTCTCAGCTAATAAATTTATTATAAACAAAACTAAAACAAATACAATGCTTCTGGGGACTATTCAGAATGTTAAATCAAAAACTCTAAATCAATCCTACAATATCTCCTGTCTCAATGGTACTCAACTTTATAGAGTTGAACACATCAAATATCTCGGTCTCTGGCTCGACTGTAAGTTCTCTATGATTATGCTGGGATTATGCTGGGTGATTATGAGCGGCTGAATAAGAATTAAAATCAGGAGACAAAGTCCAATCGGTGGTGTTTATTGGCTGAAACACACAGGGAGGAAAAACAGTCCTATGAGTCCAACGCCCTCGGCGGGCAATGGCTCCAGAATGAGAAACACACAGGTCTTAAATACTCTTGCAAGTTCTACATTTAGGCAGGTTGACCAGCTGGTTTGATGACTGATGATCTGACAGATTTGGCCCATAAGGTCTAAATCCAACGTTGTGTTATCTGAGATGGTGACAACGTGTCTGGGCAAATCCTGCTGACCAGAGCAGACCCCTCGTCTCTGGTGTGAATGTGGGGAAGATTACAAAGGAGGATGGCCTTGTAAGGATTGTGATTAGGATTGTGGATTCAAGATTGATTTATCTATCAGTTTTAAGTGTTAATCTTTTAGGGAGGATGATTTATTAGCTAACATACAGTATGGCTTTCTGCTATTGTAAAGTCAGTTCTGACCAGGCAAGCCTGTGACCAAGCACAGATCATCCAGGTCAATGTATTCCTGTGCCTGCACTGACTTGGTCACTGAGGCACAGTGGGGGAGATCTGGATCTAAGGATCTGTAATCCTTCAGTGGAATAGTAATGAATATACATTACACGACTCAGGTCTATCTTTTAAATGTCGTATTGATAACTTAATAAGGAAAATCAACTTCAGTACTGTTGTTCTATACCGAAACAGAAAATGCTTTACATCTACAGTCAGAAAGAAACTTGTTCAACAACTCATACTACTGTACCAATACTGCTGTAGTCTATCAGACCGCCCCCAAAACAAACCTACTTCCACTTAACGCAATATACAACCGTTTATGCAGATTTGTGCTCGATTGTCCATATTTGACCCACTGTACCCTGTATGAAAATCTCAATCTACCATCTCCCACATCAAGAAGACAGCAGCATTGGCTGCAGTTTGTTTTCAAATTCATTTTCAGTACCCACAGGCAAGACACCCCAGGTGAATAGGCAAATATACTTTTTTTGGTTGATTTTGAGATTTTGTTATATTTTGCTTCCTAAACATGTCTTCTATGAAACTACTGACAATAAAACGTCAATAACACACATTTAGTTGTTTATTTTACTTCATTTTGCCTTATTGCATGCATAAATGTGCACATATTTAATGGGGAAGTGCCTCATTTGCATATATAAACATACAATTCAGAAAACTTGCAATATATTTTTTCTTAGTTTATATGTACATACCAAACTGGGAAAGTTTCATAGTGATATCTATTCAAATATTTGTTTGCCTATTAGGGGGTACTACACTGTACTACACTGTTACTACACTGTTTGTAGCCTGTCTGTAGTTCTGTTCAGTTCAATAACATCATTATTATTATTATTCAGTTATAAGGCATGTGTTTAGGTTGTCTATTACTAATGGTTTGATTAGGTATTGTGTTTGTAAATAGCTGTTTAAAAAATAAATTATGGCATTTTACAATACAGAACATTGAAGGCGTTTTCCCAAAAGTGAGTTTTTATGCGTTTTTCTTACACACTTGGGTATAAATCTACCATTCCATAGCACCTACACACACCATACTTTCCACATTTCTTCCTATATATACCCTGCATCTTTCTACAGTAGGGGTTTGTTGATATATCATTCATAGCCTGATTTATAGTACATTTAGACCAAAAAACATGGCGAACGTTTATTTTTTATGACTGTAGACAGCATTTCCTGATTTATGGGATGATAAAAAGACATATCCACAATCCCCCTTGTACAAAGTTCACTGTGTTATGTGTCAACATAATGAAACAATTAAAAAAAATCTGGCATCATCCAATGTTGGTATTTATACCCAAACGTCATATGCAAATTAGTGCATATTTAATTAGGTAATGCCTATTTTGCATATATAAACATAAGATCTCAGAAAACTTTCTAAGTTGTTACGTACTATTCAAAAATGTTCTCCCATCCCAATTTCGCTGTGCCAATTCTCCCCTCCCCTGTCTTGAACGTTGCTCGCATATGCCCCCCACTGGCCGGTTGTAGGGAGGATAGAAGCCTTGCATCACGTGTCCCCTCCGATACACGAGGAGGCAGCCTGTCACATCTTTTCACCTGCCAGCGCGGACTCTCATTGGCGAGGTGTAACGTGTGGCAGGCTCACACTACCCCCGCCATTTCCTGTCTCTGCTGTGCAGGCGTCCTCCAACCGACCTGTAGGAGTCGCTGTCCACAACGTCCAGATTACCACCCATCGACTTCCACCCGCTAACTCTGCCAATTGAGTTAGTATGACGGCCGGTTCAAGCCGGAGGCAACGCCGACAGCCGGATTCGAACCCGGTGTCTCTTGTGTTGGTGACGAGCGCAATGTCCGCTGCGCCACCCAGCCGCCTCAAGGGGTTATTCCTAATAAAGAATTTCAATATAGACTCAAGGCTCGGACCAGCAGACTCAAGGCTCGGACCAGCAGACTCACAGCAGACTCAAGGCTCGGACCAGCAGACTCACAGCAGACTCAAGGCTCGGACCAGCAGACTCACAGCAGACTCAAGGCCCGGACCAGCAGACTCAAGGCTCGGACCAGCAGACTCACAGCAGACTCAAGGCGCGGACCAGCAGACTCACAGCAGACTCAAGGCTCGGACCAGCAGACTCACAGCAAACTCAAGGCCCGGACCAGCAGACTCAAGGCTCGGACCAGCAGACTCACAGCAGACTCAAGGCTCGGACCAGCAGACTCACAGCAGACTCAAGGCTCGGAACCAGCAGACTCACAGCAGACTCAAGGCCCGGACCAGCAGACTCAAGGCTCGGACCAGCAGACTCACAGCAGACTCAAGGCTCGGACCAGCAGACTCACAGCAGACTCAAGGCCCGGACCAGCAGACTCAAAGCTCGGACCAGCAGACTCAAGGCTCGGACCAGCAGACTCAAGGCTCGGACCAGCAGACTCAAGGCTCGGACCAGCAGACTCAAGGCTCGGACCAGCAGACTCACAGCAGACTCAAGGCTCGGACCAGCAGAATCAAGGCTCGGACCAGCAGACTCAAGGCTCGGACCAGCAGACTCAAGGCTCGGACCAGCAGACTCAAGGCTCGGACCAGCAGACTCAAGGCTCGGACCAGCAGACTCAAGGCTCGGACCAGCAGACTCACAGCAGACTCAAGGCCCGGACCAGCAGACTCAAGGCTCGGACCAGCAGACTCAAGGCTCGGACCAGCCGACTCAAGGCTCGGACCAGCAGACTCAAGGCTCGGACCAGCAGACTCACAGCAGACTCAAGGCTCGGACCAGCAGACTCACAGCAGACTCAAGGCTCGGACCAGCAGACTCATGGCTCGGACCAGCAGACTCAAGGCTCGGACCAGCAGACTCAAGGCTCGGACCAGCAGACTCAAAGCTCGGACCAGCAGACTCACAGCAGACTCAAGGGGTTATTCCTAATAAAGAATTTCAATATAGACTCAAGGCTCGGACCAGCAGACTCAAGGCTCGGACCAGCAGACTCAAGGCTCGGACCAGCAGACTCAAGGCTCGGACCAGCAGACACAAGGCTCGGACCAGCAGACTCAAGGCTCGGACCAGCAGACTCACAGCAGACTCAAGGGGTTATTCCTAATAAAGAATTTCAATATAGACTCAAGGCTCGGACCAGCAGACTCAAGGCTCGGACCAGCAGACTCACAGCAGACTCAAGGCTCGGACCAGCAGACTCACAGCAGACTCAAGGCCCGGACCAGCAGACTCACAGCAGACTCAAGGCTCGGACCAGCAGACTCACAGCAGACTCAAGGCCCGGACCAGCAGACTCAAGGCCCGGACCAGCAGACTCAAGGCCCGGACCAGCAGACTCAAGGCCCGGACCAGCAGACTCAAGGCCCGGACCAGCAGACTCAAGGACAGACTTTTCCACCAGGCAGTCAGACTCATGAACAAATACAGTAACACCAACGAATTGCTACCCACTACTCACACACACACACACACACACACACACACACACACACACACACACACACACACACACACACACACACACACACACACACACACACACACACACACACACTCACACACACACACACTCTCTTCACACACACACACACACACACACACACACACACATACACACACACACACACACACACACACACACACACACACACACACACACACACACACACACACACACACACTTTTGAATTGAACACTATGAATTGAAAATGGGGGACCCTGATGTAAACAAGACGAACGTCTTTCTCTGGTCTGCATCCCCCGAGCCGTACTGTGTATTGTACCCATTCTGCAATCTGTTAAATAACATTTTCATTCATTCACACACACAAACACAATCACACACACACACACACACAGACGGATGGACATTCCACACTGCACACGGCACTTTACATACACTAGTACACACATTGCGGCCACACTATACAATTTAGGCCATGGTTACACTGGGGTTTTTGTTTTTGTTTTTGTTGCTGAATGATTACGTTTGCTGTCCTAGTTAAAAAGAAACGCCGTTTTGGCAGGATAACGCGTTGCCAGTAGGGCAACGCTGAAATTGTGTTTCCGTTTTGGCTACTCGCCAAAACTCGCAGACAACGTGCCATGTAATCTGCGCGAGCCGGATACGGAGCCGTTGTTGCTCAACGCCCATGCGCAGTAGAGACCTGCACGGTTATTTCCAGTGTTTACAGCACAGCTCCGGTTGCCTTTCGAATAGACGCTTCCCAAATCGCTGCAGCTACCATGTGTTGTCAAGTTATTGTTATAAGGAGCCCAGTCCAAGCTACAACAGTCTGCATTCCCTTAACAATTGTTTGTATTGAGCCGTATTGTACATATTCTGCAATCTGTTAAATAAAGTTTACATCCATTCATTCTGCTAGCATTAACGATTGCATGAGCAGCTGGCTAACATGAGCTAACGGTAGCTACCTACCGTAGCTACCTAGCTACCAGACCCTGTTAGCTCAGAGCTCCTCTTTCAATCTTAACAAGCATTAAACAAAATGGCCCAGTCATCTATTCACCTTTGTTTAATACATAAGGCGTTGTCTAATGTAGGGTGACCAAACGTCCTCTTTTGCCCGGACATG
This sequence comes from Notolepis coatsorum, assembly GCF_963971535.1. NCBI lineage: Eukaryota > Metazoa > Chordata > Actinopteri > Aulopiformes > Paralepididae > Notolepis > Notolepis coatsorum. The sequence continues at coordinate 60,080,842 of NC_140174.1, read as the reverse complement.
TCCTCTTTTCGGGATCATCCCTATGTTCCCCGGGTCCTATGTTCCCCGGGTTCTATGTTCCCCGCTTTGATTGATTAATAGATTGAAAATTTTATAAATTTGTATTATTTTATTAATTATTAATGTCCGCCTTGTTTCGAACGGTTAAGCTTAGGCCCTTTTTCGAACTGGTTAAGGTTAGAGTATTGAATCAGGGCTGGTGGTCTAAAATGTTCAATCAATCAATCAATCAAAGCGGGGAACATAGAACCCGGGGAACATAGGACCCGGGGAACATAGACATGCTCCCCTCTTTTCACGCCCTGTCCGGGGCGTCCGGGGGGGGTTTATAAATTCATGGAAATGTCCGGGTTTCATTGTTTTTCAGTTTCAGTTTCAGTTTCACGGCCCTTTGCGAGCATCTGAAGGCTCGGGACTGCATTTCTCGCCTAACATATAAATTACAGAATTAAAGCGCCATTCGTTGCCGTTCAAATGCCATCTGAATCTCCAAAATCCGTGCCTCGGTTCTCGAGTTACATGCCGATATGTCAGGCGTGCAACTTTTTACGCGGCGCGCCAGATTATCACCCCGGACTCCCGGAAAAGCATGCAGCTGCAGAGCCGCAGAGCCAGCAGCGCTCGGGCCGTGCTCTGACAGCCACGCTGTGAGGGCCGCTCAGCAGCGCCACCCACCCAATGGCTGAATTGCCAATGGCTGAATTGGAGTATTGCACTGTGCGGGCACAGCTGTGAGATCCGCGCGAGGCCAGAGGATGTACACATCGGCGTATTTAGACCACTATCAGTAGGGCACGTGCCCTACTGATGATCATCTGTGCCCCACTGATAAAAAAAAATGTATTATGTTTTTTATTTTCCCTTTTTTAACATGATCAAATAATTATTATAATATTTTTTACTTCGCTTTGAAATATTATAGTGAAATATTTTGCACTGTTGTCGCATTTATCTTGCTGAAATCCTCCAACAGGCTCTTTTTTGTAAGTTGACTGGTTTGCACACCAATAATACAGTGCAATAATATAATAGTAGAATAGATAGTAAAATTATGCAATAGAATGGCCAGAGTAAAATAGTGCTACAGTACAATCAACAGCGGGGTGTATTAGAAGGCTATGGTGAAGAGGTACGTTTTTAGCTTATTTCTGAAAATATTAAGAGATCTCCATAGGTAGTGTGTTCCATAACTTTGGTGCATAGTTGAATGAATGAATGAATGAATGAATGAATGAATGAATGAATGAATGAATGAATGAATGAATGAATGAATGAATGAATGAATGAATGAATGCATGAATGAATGAATGAATGAATGAATGAATGAATGAATGAATGAATGCATGAATGAATGAATGAATGAATGAATGAATGAATGAATGAATGAATGAATGAATGAATGAATGAATGAATGAATGGATGAAAACTTTATTTAACAGATTGCAGAATGGGTACAATACAGTATGGCTCAATACACACAATTGTTAAGGGGATGCAGACCTGAGAAAGACGTTTGTCTTGTTTCCATCAGGGTCCCCCATTTTCAATTCATATAGACATTTATGACATACACAACATACATGACATTTATGGCATAGGGACATATAGGTATTTAGTATTGATACATTTGTGACATAAACGGTATTCAAATATACAGTACTGTTACCCCTAGATCCTGACAGAGTATATACATATGATGGGGAGGGGACTGTACTTTAGGAGGGGGTGGGTGGGTGGGAGAGAAATATACATACGGCGGGGAGGGAATACATGCGGTGGGGAGGAGACTGTCTATTAGGAGGTGGTGGGGGTTTTGGGTATTTACGGTGGCCAGTTTCGAATTGCAGCCTCCCGTAGGTGCTCTTTAAGAGCGGTTTTGAATGTGGGTAGGGATTCACATTCCTTTACAGCTTTGGGTAGGGCGTTCCACATTGATGTGGCATAATTGCGAAACGTGTTTAGTCCCTTGTTTGAGCCGAATCTGGGTTTAACATGATTTGTTGAGCTTCCTCTGGTGTAGTGGTTGTGGTATTCACTGACCTTTGGGAAGTATTTTGACATGTACATGGGTACCTTAGTCGTATAGTGTATCTTGTAGACCAGGCCCATTGCAAGTTGCTGTACTCTGTCGTCTACTCTAAGCCATCCTAGGTTGTCAAAGTGGGCAGGGGTGAGGTGGGTTCTGGGGGTAAGGTCAAGTAGTAGTCTGACCAGTTTGTTTTGTGATGTTTGTAATCTTGTTTTAACCGCCTTTGAGGTGCTTTGGTACCATGAGGTGCACGCATAGTCATAGTACCCTTGAATGAGTGCTCCTGCCAGAGTCTTCAGGGTATTCTTGTTTACCAGAGAGGAGATCCGGTACAAGAATCTAGTTCGTTGGTTGACTTTTTTTATTACATTGGATGCCATTTTGTCACAGGAAAGATTTGCCTCTAGGATGGAACCCAGGTAGGTAATTTCGTCTTTCCTTGTGACAATATTGTCACCCACTGTAACTGAGAAGCCGTCGGTCTTGCTGAGTTTGTTATTTGAACCGAAGAGAATGGACTCTGTTTTGCCCATGTGTAATGATAGTTTGTTATCAGCGAGCCATATGCAGATTTTGCCTAGTTCCGAGCTGAGGGTTTTTTCAACCTGCAACTTGTTCTTGTCAGAGACCAGCAGGGCTGAGTCGTCCGCAAACAGGAACAAGTTGCAGTCACAGGCTGATGACATGTCATTTGCATAAATTAGGAAGAGTAGCGGTCCTAGTATGCTTCCTTGTGGAACACCACAGCTCACTGTGAGGGGGGGGGGGGGGGGGGATAGAGTACCGTTTAGCAAAGGCTGCATCCCCGATTTTCTTTAGACTGTGGCTTGGAACCTTCAATAGACCAGTAGTTGATGATCGCAATGTTTATACTTTGTATATAAGGAGGAGGACCTTGAAATCAATTCTAAATGTTACCGGAAGCCAGTGTAGGTTACTTACTTGTAACTTCGGGTTTGATCCAAGGAGTAAGTTGCCCCATATTGCTCTGTAACATTTCTCTTTTTGTTATAGGACCGACTAGTAGGATTTCAGTTTTGCCCTCATTTCATTTTAGGAAGTTGTTCGTCATCCATTTGTGTATTGCTAAGAGACAGGCGGAAATGGAGTTTATAGCTGTGTGATCATTTGGTTCAGCGGAGATGTACAATTGTGTGTCATCTGCGTAACTATGGAAACATACATTGTGCTTTCTAATGTCTCCTCAATGTTCAATGTTCAATGCAATGTTCAATGCAAGTAAAGCACTTTAAACTTTAAGTATGACTAAATGCTTTCTTGACTATATATAGTAACTGTTCCAAAATGCATAGATTTCTATGTATTTTAGGGGTTTGGGGGGCTAGCTCTTTTTAATATAAATGTCAGATTGTTTTATTTATTTCATAGATTTCTATGCATTTCAGGAGTTTGGGGGACTGGCTCCCCAAAATAATTAAATAACATAACCCTAACCTAACCCTAAAACCGAAATAAAGTAAAAAAAAGAAATAGTTACAAAATCCACCCATTTTCGCCCAAAAACCGGCCAAAACCGGCAAAGAAAAATTTGCGGATGCGCTACGTGCGCCCGCTTCATATACTTCTGTGCCCCCCTGTGCCCCAGTAGAGTGCTGGGTCTAGATACGCCCCTGGATGTACATACTGTATGAGTAAATTAACTATACTTTTGCTCACACAATATCTTGAATGAATGCGTTTATTTATTTCGAACATAAATTGAAAATAAATAATAATAAAAAACAAGTAATAAACAGATTAAAAAACAAACAAGCATGAGGAGTAGGATGAAGTGTAAACGTATGTATTCCTACCCCCTTGATTTATTGATTGATTGATTGATTGATTGATTGATTGATTGATTGATTGATTGATTGATTGATTGATTGATTGATTGATTGATTGATTGATTGAGAACTTTATTAACAGATTGCAGAATGGGTACAATACAGTACGGCTCAATACACACAATTGTTAAGGGGATGCAGACCAGAGAAAGACTTTCATCTTGTTTACATCAGGGTCCCCCATTTTCAATTCATCATAACATATATGACATACATGACATACAGATAGACAGTATTCAGTATACCTTCACACACTATTATCTTATGCAACTCATATTCACTCCACAAACTGAAATATACATACATTGTTGAATCAACAGCCTGTTTCTTGAAGTTAGACTCTCCTCTAAATTGTAACCCCCCTCTCTATAACAGAATTTTTGGATGTTACCCGGGAGTGAATTGTTTCGTGCTTTAAACATGATTTGTGCAGTCTTAAATTCAGCCAGGTCCCAGAGTTTCATGGCATGTGATTTAAAAAATAGTGTGTTTGTGTGTTCCAGATATCACCTTATTGATAATCAAATCAAAATCAAATGTATTTGTAAGGCCCGACAACACACGTAAGACTTCAGGCTATGGATTTGCGGTGTTTTCCAGCTTATTCAAAAGATATATATTATTTTGGAATATTGCAACTACTACAGAAAAACGTGAGTACACAAGTTCAACTCATGTTCAGCCCTATGTTACTCATTAGCACTAAAAGTGATTTTTATTTATTGTGTACGAAACTTCAGAATGTTATCTTTCAAAAGAGACCAGGCTTATGCATGTGCTATAAGCATAAAGTATAAAGATAAGCTTTGCAAAAAAAGTATGCAGTCCTCAAGTTCAAGTAAAGAAATTGCCACTTTTCTGGGCGCATGTTATGTGGTTACATTTGGGATATTGCAACCACTGCAGAAAAATGTGAGTACACAAGTTCACGTTCAACTCAAGTTCAGACCTATATGCTACTCTATTTCATTAGCACTAAAAGTGATTTTCCTTTTTTGCATTAGTAACTTCAGAATGTTATCTTTCAAAAGAGACCAGGCTTATGCGTGTGCTAAGCATAACGTATAAAGATAAGCTTTGCAAAAAAAGAATGCAGTCCTCAAGTTCAAGTAAAAATATAATGGCCGCTTTTCTGGGTGCATGTTAAGAGGTTAAAACAATAAAGGCATCTTTGAGTAAACTTTGAGTAGAGATTCAAGATTCAAGAGGTTTATTCATCACATACAGTACAGTACATACACAAGACATAGTGAAATGAAGGTGGCCATGCCTGCTTCGATTGTGCAAAGTATCATTAAGTATCTCGAGGCTGGGGCCAGCATGTCCTCTTTTTTGGAAATCAAAATATGGTCACCCTATCTAATGTTATCTAGCTACTGATAGCTCCTGATATCATCAGTTTGGTGCTGGCTGGCTAACGTGAGCTAATGTTAGCTACTTCCAAACCCTGTTAGTTGTTATAAGGAGCCCAGTCCAAGCTACAACAGTCTGCATACCCTTAACAATTGTGTGTATTTAGCCGTATTGTATTGTACCCATTCTGCAATCTGTTAAATAAAGTTTACATCCATTCATTCTGCTAGCATTAACGTTACCAAGCTGCTAGCCACAATGCTATACTGTTGTACTGGCTTATTCCATTCACGTTAGCATGTAGCTAACAACATCTGAGATATTTTTGTGAGACTAAACTATCCGCTCTTGGTGGTCAATTGTGTTGATGTTAGTTTTGTTTCATCAACAAATGAGGCAGAACACACAGTGAATGTATCCGTTTTGTTTATTGCACTTTTATTGCACTTTCTTTGCTGAAAAATAAATGCTACATTGGCTAAATGGCTCACGCGAGGCATTGTGTTTTTTTTTTTTTTTCGTGAAGTGTAGGCCCTATTGGCACATTCAACTTCTGATTGGTTGAAAATTGCCTTCATGTTCGCCACCTACTATCACCTACTGCTTTGGCATTGTACTACATCACTGTGCTCAGGAGGCAAAACCAATGTCTAACTTGCCTGCCATTACGTTGCGTACTGGAAAGCGAAACTGACCTTGAAAACGAAACGAAAATAGCCCTTCGTGTAACTGCAGCCTTAGTATCATGTGTTTATAGAGTACTACTTATTGTTGTTTTTAGGCTGCTATTTGCGCTGTTGTATTGCCATTGCTGCTGTGAGGTTAAGGAACCAAATACAACAATTCTCACTCACCTGTACTGTGTTCAGATGATGTGATAATAAAGTTATATTCTATTCTATTCTATTCTATATTCTAATTTAGGATGGGTCAAATTCAGAGGAATAATTTCCCCATGGGGACAATAATGTACAACTCAACTCAACTTACTGTAACTTACAGTTTTTTACGACTGCTTTGATGCATTTTGCACATCAGACTTTTAATGATCAAAACTCTTAACACAGAATGCTATACTGCTAATTTTGGATTCAAAATTCTATATAGCATGCAAAATTAAAATACCAGTGTCAAATCAGAGAATAGTACTGTATATGCAAAAGCTTATAACAGCACCAAAACATTATGTATTTCAAACAATTAAGTGAACAACTGAACCAAATTAGATTATATGTCCTGCAAAAGTGTATCATAGTGTCAGTACAGTGGATATGTTCATCGTTGAAGTTTAATTATTGGTGCACTTTTCAAATACAACGGTCATTATCAAATAATGCGGTCAAACACAATATACTTGTTACCAAAATAGACTATGCAATGGTCATTTCCTGATAGACTGCAGTATAGTGCGTGTGTCTTTATGAAAGACAAACTAAATATATGATTACAGTATTTGAAGTGTAATCATTACAGTAAAGAAAAATAAATAAGTTATGCTCTGTATTGTACAGTAAAAACAAAAACAGTTACAGTAAACAAACTATTGTAAAGAACAGTAAAAAGGGTTACTTGGTGCTTTTTCAATGTTCACCCAATAGTCGTGAGGCTGATTGACTGGATATTTTCGAAGACTCCGTTATCAGCTATTACAGTAACACAGAATGCTATACTGCAATTTTTTTTTTCAAAATGTAATACAGCATGCAAAATTACCATAAGATACCAGTGTCAAATCAGAGAATAGATTATGCAAACGTTTACAGTATCACAATGAAATACAAGGTTGTGGACAGGGTCGTGGTCGTGGCCAAGGAGGCAGAAGAACATCTGTCTCCAATGAAATTATAACCACAATTGTTGACCACGTAATACAGTAAACCGAACACTGGCTGAAGCTGGCAGGGTGGTGCAGCCAGGGCCGCCTCAGGGGGTGTGCGAGCAGTGCGGTCGCACACCCCACACGCACAGGGCCCTTTTTCATTACATACCTAAAATCTAGTTTTGCTTATATGCTTATATATTTCACATTAGACACGTTTGTAGAATGTGTCTGACTTGTTCCTGGGTCTGCACCTGGGTCACTATTGGAGCTCTGGTGCTCTGCAGCAGACATACTATTGGTTTCAACGAAGGGAGTGGTTACTTACATCATGTGTAGTACGCCGCCGGAAACTTAAACGAAGAAGAAGAAGAAGAGTCAGCTGCGTTTGACTATTTCGCGCGTGCAGCTTTTGACTATTATGCTTAGTTATGCCAGCCAAGGTCGGTCATTATCAGTCGGTCAGTCACCAAGGAACGTTGACGAAAGGCCTCTCGCTGGCGGGACAAATGGCCGGAGCCTTGTCATGATGCAGTCGGGATATAGCCATGATGATGTCGGCTAGTAGCTAGCTTAGCTAAAGGCTAACTAGCGTTAGCTAACCTAGAGATGCAGCCAAGATGAAGAGGATGGTCGTTTGGCAGATGAACTTCGTCAACTCCACGCGGTTGTCTCCATCCTCTTGGACGTTTGGTGAGTTTTTAACCTATTCTATTAACTCTATTATATTCCCCCCGTGGACATCTCTCTCTCTCTCTCTCTCTCTCTCTCTCTCTCTGGAGCTAAACTGGCCGACTAGCTGTTGTAGTACTTGTATGTAGCCGCATAGCTTGCTTCTGCGTTAGCTAATGGTTAGCGATAGCCTGGTTGACATTAGCCGTGAGAATAGCAGGGGGTTCTGGCACTCTGACTACGACATCATCTTTGACAGAAGATGTAGTCGGGCCTGCACCATGACAAGGCTCTGGCTGTTACAAAGGGTCAGATTAAACCGAATATATGTATTTATTGATTGATATATATTGCATAATATTTGTATATCGTTTGATATCCCTTGTATATTCTTTGTACATATACACGGAATGTCCCTTTAACCTAGTAGTTACTATAGCCCATAATAGTTCATTCTCTTATTGGACAAGAACCTGGCGCCAGCAGACAGGCCCCTTGAGTCAAGTTCAATAGTGCCGACGAACATGTCCCAACTAGCCCCGGTTCCGCGTAGGAATACGGCTACCGAAATACGAATGGTACTATTTGTTCACCGTGCATATAAATAGGGCACAAGAAATGTAGAATTCCTCTTAGTCCCTTGTCCCGTTCAGTCTCGTTCAGTTCCAGTTATCCAAGTGACGTCTCTCCCCACTACGCAACGTGGGCAGAGTAGGGCTCGTATTGCCCCAAATAGAGTCGTGTTTATCCTACTACGTTTGTTAAACGTATCGTTCGCTATTTACTAGTAAAAGCCTTCATTACGAGTCAAAGACCACGTGAAGTGGGTAATTGTGTGTCTACATAGAGCACTTATTGCCGCGTGCTAATAGGATAGTAGTAACGTCAAGTTCAACCGTGGACCACCGTGCACCACGGAGGATACCTACACCGGTGATTGCAGAGCCACTTTCGGGCAGGAGTACTATTATTATTCTTCATTCTTCACCAAGCTGCTGGAGCAGAGAACCGTCTACACCCCGCTGCTGGGGGATCTACACATGCCCGTGAGGACATCACTCGAGCCCGTCTCTGTCGGAGCAGAGACTCCACGGCTTCATCTGCGGCGCGCACCCTAGGATTACAGCTGCTGCTTTCCCCGCTGACACAGGGGTGATATCGCCTCCGTGGACCCTTGACTTTGTATAGAGCATTGCCTCCCCCTGCTGGCTTACAACCGGTAGTACCCCCCTTTCAGTATCTCCAGTATCTCTCCTGAGTACCAGAGATAATTACTAATATTCACTATTGATTTGCCTGCACATTCTTTGCCTTATAAGCGCATCTAAAGTGACCAAAGTAATGTAATATCATATTCTTATCTGTAATAAATATTCTAAACGAGTATTTGTGTGGAAACCGTGTTATTGTGGAGAAGTTCTCATCATATACCTGTGTACGGTATTGGCCAGTAATGTACATAAGACGGTAGTAGTTTAATGATACTAATACTTGATTAATACAGTCAGGGAATTGTACCCCTCAGTTACAATTGGTCCTTCGAGCCCCGGATAATAATTAGCGTAATATTAATATAATATTAATATTGACATGGCCGATGACGAACACTCCACAAACGGTTCTCCTAAGCTAGATCGCCCGCAGCGCAGACGGCAGCCACCTCCCTATCTAGAGGCATACGCTGTCAGTCCAATACCTAGCTTTAAAGGGAAATTAGATACGGATAAAATAACTAAAGCGGATAGTAAAATTATGTCCGACCCTACCAACCAGGCTACCCCGCCAACAGAGGCCCTAGTGGGTTCTAATGTAACTGACCAAGCTCACGGGACCAGGAGGGAACTGACACGACTTTATCTCCCGACAACGCCGACGAGGTAGTCCCCGGAGCGCTCCAGGATAAAGAAAGCCCTCCCGGGATGGAACCCGACCCACCACAAGAAGAGACGCGCACCCAGGGGATGGATCTCCTCGGTACGCAACAGGAGAACGGGTCTCCAACAAGTACTGCCGGGAGCCGATCGCCCCGAACGGCGTCTTCCCCCAGCGCGGCGGACAAGATGCTGGCGCAAGCACTCATCGCCACCCTGGCAGCCTCCACCGAACGCGATCGACTTCAAGCGCAACAGACGCGCGAGCGCGAAAATTTTGCAGGCGAGCGAGAGCGCTTCCAGGCGCAACAAAGGAGTGAAGACGACCGCATAAGACTGGAGACCAGACGCCTCCAGACAGAAGAGAACATTGAGAGAAGCCGCGCCGATGCACAGCACGCCGCCGCCAATGCACAGCGCGACGTCGCAAATGCACAGCTCCACGGCGCCCATGCCAGCGCCAATGCCCAGCGCGACGCCGCCAACGCACAGCGCGACGCCGCCCAGGCCAGCGCCAATGCGCAGCGCGACGCCGCCAATGCCCAGCGCGAAGCAGCGCGCGACGCAGCCCATGCCCAGCGCGAGGCAGAGCGCGACCGGCTGCAGGCGGAGCTGATGGACAAACTGGTTGCCATGGCGACACCCCCTCACTCCGCACGGAGCTCTCAGAGATCGTCAAGACATGGGTCTAGGACACATTCCCCTACCCGACGAAGCGACCCGGGACTCCGCCAACAGGAGGATCCTGTCCACGTCTCCGAACCCCCTTCCCGGCCGGTCCATACGAGACCCAGCAACCGGGAAGAATCGGACCACGCCGAGAGACTGAACAGAAGACTCCAGGTCCTAGCAGAGGGAGAGGAGGAGGAAGAGGAGGAATGTCAAGCCGACCAGCAGCAACGTACTCTGGCCCAGGAGGCCCAGTACAGCCCCGACCAGCAGCAACGCACTCTGGCCCAGGAGGCCCAGTACAGCCCCGACCAGCAGCAACGTACTCTGGACCAGGAGGTCCAGTACAGCCCAGAAGTCAGCCCCGAGGCCCTGCGCTACAAACCCCCGACTCAACTCACGGGTGAGTTTGACGCACCGCCAGCCCCGAGGGACAGCACCTGGGTACCCGACCTTCGGTACCCACCAAGTACCAGCCCAAGACGACACGCACGGGGAGACTCGCCTAGGAGGCCTCTTCCCCAACGCTCACCGATGTGCCAGTCATCCATGACATCGTACCTTGGCGCACCGACGTTTCCAGACTTCACCCATGAGAACCGAGCACAGTACACGGAGCTACGGATGTGCTTAGAGACAATGATGGTTGATGTAGCTGATGAACGCCACAAGTATGCTACCCTATTGAAGCACCTCAAGGTGCCCCGAGCGCACAATATAGCGCTGGCCTATGCCAACTCTACTACCCCATACACAGCGGCTCTAGCAGCACTCGACCAACGGTATGGACGCGTATGGGACTACGTGATACAGGAGATAAGAGACATTGACCGTCTCCCCCCAGCCAGAGACAACAGAGCGCTAGATGACTTGTCTATCAAGGTACAGTCCCTGGTAGGGATGCTGGGGTCCCAAAAGGAAAAGGGTATCTACGAACTGTACGCTAACTCCAACGTAGAGAGGATATTAGAGAAGCTCCCTCCCGCCCGACAAGAGCGCTTCAGGCGGCAGAGAGACTACCGCGACCCCAACGGTCCAGAGGCATCCCTCCTAGACCTATCTGAGTTCCTCGCCAGGGAGGTCAGTAGCCTACGACTCGACACGTTCGTATGGAGTGGACCAAGCCCAAGACTCGGACCTCGGGGACAAACGGATAACCGCCGGTTGGTGACCGTTATGCACCAAGCCGAATCAGTACCACACAAGAACCACAACACCCCCTCGACGAAAGAGGACCAGTGGAAGATTGAGTGCCAGTACTGTGAGGGAGAACATCGGCTGTACCAATGCGACACCTTCGGTAAGCTGACCACGGACGAGGTGAGTCAGTGGACCAAGGACCACCGCCGCTGCTTCCGCTGCGCGCGCAGCCACCTAGCAGCTGAGTGCCGCTTGAAGAAGAAGTGCAGCAGGTGCGGTGGCACCCACCTGGAGGTCCTGCATGACATCAACAGGCGTCAGCCAGGACAACAGAGTGGGCCCGTCGCGGTAATGTACCATGCCGAGGCGGTGGCACCAGCACCGAAGAGCCACCAGACCGCTCCCTACTGTACCTACTGCGACGGCGGACACTGGCTGGCACAGTGCGCCGAATATAAGACACTGAACCCCGTCCAAGTTAACCAGTGGCGTGAGGCGGTCCAGGCGGGCGCCGCTTGCCACGCAGGGGCGGCCCAGGCGGGCGCCGCTTACCGCGCAACTAGGTGCGGAGCCCACCAGAAGGTCCAAGGCAACCAACCAACAGGAGTGCTCCACATTGACCAGCATAGCGGGACCCCCCGTGTGCTCCTCAAAGTGGTCAGAGTGCTCCTGAGCTACGAGGACAACGTCCTGGACACTTACGCCGTCCTGGACGATGGGTCTGAAAAGACTCTCCTCCTCGCTTCCGCCGCAGCCCAGTTGGGCCTGCGAGGTGTCAAAGATACAATGACCATACGCACCATCAGAAGGGACCAGAAGACGATAACGGGTGAAAAGGTCTCCTTCAAGATAGCAGCGGTGGACCAGCCCGAGAAGCAGTATAGTATAACTAACGTCTTCACCAGCCACGACATAGGCCTGTCTCAGTACACCTACCCCATCCCACAGCTGATGGCTAAGTATGTGCACCTACGTCAACTACCTATACCGCTTATCGACGGCGCCACACCGACCCTGCTCATCGGCTCCGACCACGCGGACCTCATTCTCCCAATTGAGGCGGCCCACGTCGGACCCAAAGGATGCCCAGTCGCGGTTCAGACCCGACTGGGATGGACGCTCCAGGGCCCCCTCTACGGACTTGACAGTCAACCCACGTCTACACGCTGCCTACACACAGAGGCGAGCGACACCGGCCTCTCCCCCGTACAGCAGAGGCTATTGACATTAAGCGAGAGGCCCGTGAGAGAACCGTGGGTACCAGAGGGAGTTCGGAACTCCACCCCCCTCAGCTGCGCTCCAGACGTAGCTGACATCGAACCCAGCACCCCAAGCGACTCCTTGACGGGGCGGCCGGGACCGGCCCCTCCTCAGACGGGGTACAGAGCAAACAAGAGAAACAGACGGAGGAGGAGAAAGCACAGCCAAGCACAGATCAAAGCAGTCTCAGGCCCGCTCCCTCCTAAGCCCTCCTTCATCCCGTCCAGTCGTCATGACCATAGACCAGTCACTACCCCGAGCTGCGTGGCCGGCCGGCCGCGTAAGCAAAGTGACCACTGGTGCCGACGGAAAGGTCAGAGTGGCAGAAGTGCTCGGCCAAGGGCGGACCTACAACCGACCCGTGGCGAGGCTGATAGAGTCGCCAAGGCTCCCCGACTCGCTTAATGACGACCATGACCCCTGACTTTGTGACCTGCCTACCCTCACAACAGACATTGAGTAGTGGACAGTGCGGTTAATCTGTCTCTGCTTAGCTAATTAGGTGGGACTAATTAGGGGGCGGCTGTTACAAAGGGTCAGATTAAACCGAATATATGTATTTATTGATTGATATATATTGCATAATATTTGTATATCGTTTGATATCCCTTGTATATTCTTTGTACATATACACGGAATGTCCCTTTAACCTAGTAGTTACTATAGCCCATAATAGTTCATTCTCTCATTGGACAAGAACCTGGCGCCAGCAGACAGGCCCCTTGAGTCAAGTTCAATAGTGCCGACGAACATGTCCCAACTAGCCCCGGTTCCGCGTAGGAATACGGCTACCGAAATACGAATGGTACTATTTGTTCACCGTGCATATAAATAGGGCGCAAGAAATGTAGAATTCCTCTTAGTCCCTTGTCCCGTTCAGTCTCGTTCAGTTCCAGTTATCCAAGTGACGTCTCTCCCCACTACGCAACGTGGGCAGAGTAGGGCTCGTATTGCCCCAAATAGAGTTGTGTTTATCCTACTACGTTTGTTAAACGTATCGTTCGCTATTTACTAGTAAAAGCCTTCATTACGAGTCAAAGACCACGTGAAGTGGGTAATTGTGTGTCTACATAGAGCACTTATTGCCGCGTGCTAATAGGATAGGAGTAACGTCAAGTTCAACCGTGGACCACCGCGCACCACGGAGGATACCTACACCGGTGATTGCAGAGCCACTTTCGGGCAGGAGTACTATTATTATTCTTCATTCTTCACCAAGCTGCTGGAGCAGAGAACCGTCTACACCCCGCTGCTGGGGGATCTACACATGCCCGTGAGGACATCACTCGAGCCCGTCTCTGTCGGAGCAGAGACTCCACGGCTTCATCTGCGGCGCGCACCCTAGGATTACAGCTGCTGCTTTCCCCGCTGACACAGGGGTGATATCGCCTCCGTGGACCCTTGACTTTGTATAGAGCATTGCCTCCCCCTGCTGGCTTACAACCGGTAGTACCCCCCTTTCAGTATCTCCAGTATCTCTCCTGAGTACCAGAGATAATTACTAATATTCACTATTGATTTGCCTGCACATTCTTTGCCTTATAAGCGCATCTAAAGTGACCAAAGTAATGTAATATCATATTCTTATCTGTAATAAATATTCTAAACGAGTATTTGTGTGGAAACCGTGTTATTGTGGAGAAGTTCTCATCATATACCTGTGTACGGTATTGGCCAGTAATGTACATAAGACGGTAGTAGTTTAATGATACTAATACTTGATTAATACAGTCAGGGAATTGTACCCCTCAGTTACACTGGCCATAGCTTATTTTTGTCCCGACAGCGAGAGGCCTTTCGTCAACGTGGAGACCTGTGTTGCGGCCTTTCGCCCTGCGTTCCTTGGTGCAGGTAAGATTAATGAAATGTCATGACATTACCCCACTCTTCCTTCCTTCCCCTCCCGAATGTTTTGTTAATAACGATGTTTTTTTCCAGGCAAAACATATGTTACTTCACAACATTTGGAGATACGACATGTGCTGTGTGTGAATTCATTGTCTTGGTCGTTTGTGTAGCTTGGGTAGCGTTGGGCCGTTGGCCAAAGCTGTGTGTGGCCTGGTGTCAGTAGCCTACCTGGCTAGCCTTTAGCTGTCGGCCATTGGCTCCTTGCTGCTTTGATTTCTCTGGTATAGACCCTCTTCTCTTTGGATTTAAGTGTTGATCTTTGTCCTTTGGATCTATGTATATTCATGTTGCCTTTGTGAAGTTATCTTTTCCTTCTGTTTTGTTCTTTCATTAAAAGTTGAATATCCTTTAGGGGGTCATCTTTGCTTATCTCTCTCATACATGCTCTCTCTCTAACACACATGCTCTCTCTCTCTCTCTCTCTCTCTCTCTCTTTCTAACACACACAGTCTGCCTATGGCGGCCTTTCTCGATGGCTAGGGCTGTGCTCGCTGAGTCTGTACCTAGTCAAGGATCTTCAATCACAGTGCTCAGGTATTCTGCCACTGTGTACTCTCTGTTTAGGGCCAAATAGCATTTCAATTTCTTTCCAATGTGTCTCTCTCTCTGTACACTGTATATTGACTGTAGAACGGGAGCTCTCTCTCGCTCTCTCTCTTGCTATATGTTGACTGTATCATGCCCAGCCTCGGGCAGCGCTATTATTTACGAATATGTCAACTGTATGAAAAAAAATAAAATAAATATATATATATATATATATATATATATATTTTTTTTTTACCTTTTGGGGGGGGGGGGGGGGGGGGGGGGGGGGGCTCGCGTTTAAATCTCGCACAGGGCCTCGCATTTCTCCCAGGCGGCCCTGGGTGCAGCCAAACCTGAACAGGTCAACGGTGGCCCCATTATACACTTGTTTACAGTAAGAGAGATAATCGGTCAAGTCAATATGTGTAATTTACTGTACAGTAACTGTATATTGAAATTACAGTAATTGCAACAATTGATATTGTTGTTACAGTATATTTCATAAATACTAAAGATGTCGGTGTGAATTATTACTTACTTGTAGACATGGTGGTCAGATGTGACATTGATGAAATTCTTTGGCCAAATGCAGAGGAGAGGCAAGATGCTACTTGAGCACCATGAAGTTGTATTATTTTCTTATTTTCTTTCTTAGAATTTTTTCTTTACAATAGTTTGTTTACTGTAACTGTTTTTGTTTTTACTGTAAAATACAGAGCTTTACTGTATGTATTTTCTTTACTGTAACAATTAAACTTCAAATGATCAAATAATCTTTCATAAAAACACAAGCAATATCCTGCCGTCTATCACAGGGTTTACTGTATGAGGAAATTACCATTGCATAGTCTCTTTTGGTAACAAGTATTCTGTGTTTGACCGCATTACTGTATTTGATAATGGCCGTTATATTTGAAAATGCACCAATAAGTAAACTTCAACGATGCACATATCCACTGTTGCTCTTTTCTTCAGGTTTATAAGCAGCCTTTTATGTAGTGGTGAAGAGATTATCAATTGTATTGCAATGCTACTCACCTGGGCAAGGTTGTTGAAGGTAATGAGACATTAGTACAAACACCTGTTGAATTGATTTAGTGATCTGCCTGTGTAGCAATAAGCAATTGAACATTGATGTACAGTAGTATGAGGTGGCTGTATTCTGAGACTGGAGCATATGATTTAGAGTTTGGCACTTTGTATTAACAGTTTTGCACTTTAGATGTTAGCATAGCATTTAGTATCTTAGAGTATAAATTTAGAAAGTAAATTTGGCAGTTTGCATTTTGAGTTTTGCACATTGAAACTCTGATGTGCAAAATGCGTCAAAGCAGTCGTAAAAAAACTGTAACTTAACTTATAGTAACTCATGAGTACGGAGCCCTATCCAGATAGCCACGCTGTAGCATGTGCTTGTATTTATGCCCTCTTCAAACACGATCCCCAACATTGAACAAACCCTTGAACCCCCTGAGAGAAGAGAAGGGGAGAGAAGAGGAGAGAATAGAAAAGGAGAGAAGAGGAGAGTAGAGAAGAGAAGAGTAGAGAAGAGGGAGAAGAGAAGAGAAGAGGAGAGATGAGGGACAGAGAGGAGAAGAGAAGAGGAGAGACGAGGCAGACCCCAGGTGGTAAGAGCAGGCAACTGCACCTCCTCATCCATCACGCTCAACATAGGGGCCCCCCAGGGCTGTGTTCTGAGCCCCCTCCTCTACTCCCTGTACACACATGACTGCGTAGCACAGCGGAACAACAACACCATCATCAAATTTGCTGATGACACAGTAGTGGTGGGCCTGATCTCTGCCAACGACGAAAGGGCCTACCTGGAAGAGGTAGAGAACCTGTCACAGTGGTGTCAGGAGAACTGCCTCTCCCTGAACGTCAGCAAAACAAAAGAGATGATTGTGGACTTCAGGAGGTCGGGGGTCAAGGACTACAGCCCCCTCAGCATCGACGGAGCACCGGTTGAGAGAGTGAACAGTTTCAAGTACCTCGGAGCCCACATATCCGAGGATTTGACATGGACCACACACATTGACAGTGTTGTGAAGAAGGCACGACAACGCCTCTACTTCCTCAGGCGCCTAAGGAAGTTCCAAGTCAATCAGAAGATCCTTAGGAACTTCTACTCATGTACAATAGAGAGCATCCTGACTGGCAACATCACCTCCTGGTTTGGAAATAGCACTGCACAAGACCGTAGCAGACTACAAAGAGTGACACGTTCAGCCGAACGCACAATTGGAGGGGGGCTTCCCACCCTCCAGAACATTTACAACAAGCGGTGCAAGGGGAAGGCTAAGAGAATTATTAAGGACTCGAGCCACCCGAACAACTGCCTCTTTGAACTGCTGCGGTCAGGCAAGCGATACCGGAGTCTTAAGGCGAGCACGGAAAGACTCAGAAGAAGCTTCTATCCCCAGGCCATCAGGCTGCTAAACGAACAATAAACACTATGCAACAACCATCAAATGCACACAGCAC
The DNA here is from genome assembly GCF_963971535.1 of Notolepis coatsorum. Lineage (NCBI taxonomy): Eukaryota > Metazoa > Chordata > Actinopteri > Aulopiformes > Paralepididae > Notolepis > Notolepis coatsorum. Next base: position 60,063,262 of record NC_140174.1, on the reverse strand, counting down.
ACACACCCACACGCACACACTCACTTAAACAAACAACACACCGCAGCACTCTCCACACTTTAGATCACACAAACACACTTTATATTTATTGATAAAGGATTTGCACTACAACTCGTACACCTACTGTAAATTGTACCTAAATTGCACCTCATCCCATTTCTGCCTTGCACTATAGTATTGTATATTAGTACACTGCACAGTAT